>NC_047149.1:8421104-8511063 GCF_009829125.3 Periophthalmus magnuspinnatus
TGTTTGAGATCTGCTGAGGGGCTGAGGGTGAGGGCTTATTTTTAACATCTTCATAATTTGAGCAAACTAAAATATACTAAGAAAAACAGGTACAAAAAAATATCGATTTAATTGTTTCTATTGAACAAAATTCAGCACAAATCTTTATCAAAATCATTACATTTGAAGCCCTAAAATACCTCAAAATCTGTGCGAAATACTTTAACTTTTCACTCTTAACGTACATTTTTTAACAGGTACTTTAATACTTTTACTTAAGTAGAATTTTTCATGTGATACTTTCACTTCTTCCTAGGTCTGTCACAATAACATTGTATTTGATGTGTTACTCAAGTCAATATAGACGATAAACGATAATATTAAAACAGACAACAATATAAAAAACAGAATTATCCCCCAAAAAGTATTCTAAATGTACTATCTGGTTAAATATTGTTGAGCTGTACAAATGAATAACAGAACACAGCACTTAAGTCATTTGTTTGTGTAATTTTAGTTCAAAATTCAATATAAAACCTCAAAATCTGTGCAAAATATTTTTACTTTTACTCTTAAGTACATTTTTAGGTACATATACATACATAAGTAGATTTTTTCATGTGATACTTTTATTTCACATGTATTTTATGCTCTGGTATGTGTACTTTTACTTAAGTAACCAAATCGAGGACTTCTTCCACCACTTTTACTTGTATAAACTGTCAGAATGATGTAAGGTTAAAGCCGTGGTTCGGTCAATGTTTATGAAACTGAGAACAGAAGATGTGAAACTTAACTCCATTTGTTACGTTTTTGATGAGACACAATTTTATTACATGGGAGTAAACTGATAAAACGATAAGGGACCAGAAATGAATCAATTATTGCCACATTTAAGCTGGTGGGTGCTCAAATCCGCAGGCTCTGCAGCTGTTCCGAGCTAAAGGATTATGCCAATGCTTTTGTACAAATGCCAAAACTCAAAGATTAGTCTCTTTAAAGTCATTTTACATAAATTCACCCAGTCCATTCTGCTCTACACAATCCCGTTTACGAAAAAAGCTGAAGGAGGCACAGCTTTTCAAAGGATAGGCCTACATTATTTCTACATGTGAAACACCGACGCAAAGGTGTATCGTTTTTATTTTATTTCAATTAGTTTAATGTTGGTTGATAAGATTATTTGGAGAGTAGCCCGCAATGGAGATTGTGCACGGGGCAGGCTACAAAGACATAGGCCTACCAAACATGTAATAACGCATCATTACATCATTTTTACATGATTTCTGTATGTTTCTTAAATAAAACATTAAAAAAACATATAGGAATTTCCAATAAAGCCACCTGTAATGTAGCTGAGGTCAAGGTATTTATACATTTACATTATTGTGAAGTAGAAGTTTTGGTTGTTTGCTGTAGTTTTTACAGTCTTTGTAGTATAAAGGCAGGGAAAATTCATCGACTAAGCCTACATAACACATGTAGCCTATGTTTCAGTTCAGAACATGATTTTATGCAAGGTTTAAAGGTGAACAATGCAACTTTAACCCCTGCTTGTCCCCATGGAGATGCTATTATTTTGCACGGAATGTTAAACAATACAGTATTAAACGCATCTACCCCTATAAAGACAAGCAGGTGATGTCACAGGGTTAAGTTACAGGTCACATCTGTGGAGAGGCAAGCCCACTCACACACTCACAGTACGCATTTCACCTGTAATTCAAGATTCAATTTATTTTAGACAGTGTTTTGCAGACGTCAGCATAAAAGCCAAATGAAAGAATACATCTCTGACATGTTAGTGCCATATGAACCATCTCACGCTCTGAGGACTTCAGGGACCAGTCTCCTGCTGGTGCCCAGAGTCAGGACTAAACCTGGAGAATCAATGTTTCAGTTTTCTGCAGTTAAATCTGGAACAGTCTGAAGATGTGAGACAGACCACTATTTTGACAATGTTTAAATCCAGGCTCAAAACGGTTCTGTTTAGCTGTGCATACGACTGAAAGGTTTTTATTCTGCACTTTTCTCCTTTAATGTTAATTTTACCATTATTATTTGTGATTACTTATGTTTTAATATGTTGTATTGTGACAATTTTAATGTCTTTGTTATTCTGTAAAGCACTTTGAATTACCTTGTGTACGAATTACATGCAAGATAGATATGTTTAATGCCATACTGTGGAACATTTCGTGCAAAAGTAACACATTTTCTTGGAGTCAAGCAGGTGGCCTACTTGAGCCTCTTTTTGTGCAGGACTATAATGCAAATGTAGCCTACTGCAGATCAGTTGCTCTTATCTTGAATTAAAAATGTTGAAGTGGATTTATTACTGTTAAATAAAATAAACAAAAAAAAGTCTACATTGTTAATTCCAGTCAGTGTAACCAATGCATACCAGTTTTGCAGGGTAAATTAACCTATATGTGCCATTTGTGCTGTTTCAAAGTGACTCGCCCAAATCTTAACATTGATTTTTGCGCGTGCCACTTATCAATTTGAATGACCTAATTACACCCCGTTATCCGTCCGCTCCCACACCTCCTGGGACTACATTTCACTCCCATCTTTCCCCCCGTTACTTACCGAGCAGCGAACCGACCAGAATGAGCACCTGCACCGCCGTCGTGAAGTCCCTGTAGGCTTGCACGGATGCGGCGAGCCCCGGTTGTTCTCCTCCTCCTCCTCCTCCTCCACTCCCCACCGGTCCCGGGCTACGGCTCACAAACCCGTCCGCCTGGGTAACGGTCGTGGACGGGGAGCTCGACGCATTGAGCAGCTCCAACCACAGGTGCTGCGGAGCGGACGTCCATTTCGCTTCACGGCTCCCACTGTCCATGTTGCACCGAATGAATCACGCGTAACGAGCAGCAACGGAAGGCATTTTACCGTTTACGAGCAGCGTGATGATGGTTAGTGACAAAAAAAAAGGTGAGTTCAGGTGACAGGGTGATAAGAGAGACATCCATGGGAGAAAATGGTGACATCCGCGCGTGTGCATGTCGCTTTTTTTTGGAAAGGCGGGAAAGGCGCAGTCCGGTGTTACCCTCTTGTCAGTCGTGCATCGTGTTCACGGGTTGTTTTTTTTTGCCGGTGATGAGTGTTCAAATGGGGAGTTTATTCCATCTACAGCGGGAGGCGCGAGACTGGAGCGCGTGAGGGAGGGAGTGAGGGGAGCGCGTGAGGGAGAGGGTGAGGGAGGGGCTGAGCACGCGGAAGCCCCTCCTCCGACTTGTACTCAGACAGAGGACAAGTGGCCAGTCTGTGTTTTGAAAGATGAAATTACCTCTACGTTTCTTGGCCAGATGGTTAATTATAGATTAAATGGTCTAAATGAGGTTAGAATTGAGGAATAAGTGAGTAGGCTAAAGGTCAACACAAAATATTAGGCCTAAATCTATTTTCCAATGGCTGAAAGAAAAGGAGCTGTGGGAATAGTGGCTCCTTTGTGGGATTTGAATGTTTGGGACTGGCTCTTTTACTCTGTATTTATATGACAGAAGACAAAGTGGAAACTCATTTTCACTACAAACTAATCACAGCAAGAAACGACCAAGGCAAATATTTGACAAAAAAAATTCCAACTGAGAGTGTTTAAATTATGAAAATGTAAATAAATCCTTACACAAAGCTCTTACTCGTGTTGCCCGCTCTGCTTCTTTGCTGATTCTTCTGTTCGGTTCAGTGTTAAGTAGTATAAAAATGCATACAAATTCGAAGGAAAAAAGATTTGTTTTTGTTTTTTAATTTTTTTTATTAGATATGGTTCCAACTGTTCTTGTTGAGGAACCATTCAAATGAGCCGACTCCTTCGTGAATGTCACATCACCAAGTAGAAGTGAATCAGAATTCAAACAGCTACAACTACTGCATTTGTTATTTTTAATGAGAGATGTTGGTTTCCGTTCTGTTGCTTGAATTGCAAAATTCTGAGTCTAAAGCAGAGTCTAACGCAGTGTCTAAATCAGAGTCTAAATCAGATTTTAAAGCAGTGTCTAAAGCTGAGTCTAAAGCAAAGTCTAAAGCAGATTTTAAAGCAGAGTCTAAAGCAGTGAGATTGCACCAGTATTTTATAACCCTCCTAAAGTGGGGGTTACACATTCCTGTATGAAAGGAAGCTACAGATAAGAAATGTGGCCTTAACCAAAATAACTATAATGTAGCTGCTTTTCTGTGATGTATGGTCACTGCTGCAAGGGAAACAGAATGTTTTGCACCTTTGTAAGAAAGTAAGAAATGTATTTGTATATTGTCCTCAGAGAAAATTTTATCACATGGGAGTAAACTGATAAAACGATAAGATGAATCAATTATAGCCACATTTTATGCTAGTGTGTGCTCAAATCCACAGTCAGTGCAGGCGTCCCAATCAGCCTAAGGATTATGCCAGTGCTTCTGTAAAGATGCTAAAACTCAAAGTCTTTTCACATAAATTCACTCAGTCCATTGCTCAACACAATACTGGTTACTTAATAGTTAAAGAAAATATGGATCAAAACAGGAAAATCCAAGATAAACCCAAAACTAAACTAGTGCTGGTGGTGATCGAAGGGGCCAGTGGCGCAGATTGGCAGCCATGTTTCCATCAGCTGTGGCTACAGTAGTTTATACCACCGCAGAGTTTGGAGTGAATGGAGAATGCAATGAAAGCACTTTGAGTATTTTGAATGGAACTATATAAATCCAAGGCATTACTAAAATAAGAGGCAAACCAGGTTAAACCAGGATTATTCTCAGCCTAAACTGGATCAACAACAATTGCAGTTCCTCTGTTGCATTTGCATGGACAGTTTCCTCTGGTCATTTTGGTTTCCCTCATTAACCTAAAACATGCAGTGTTCTTCTGCTAAAGGAGGATCAGCTCAGTATCAGGAGAGGAGTCTTCACGTGCCACATCACAGCTACACATTTATCCTGACGGCCCATGGGCTCTGTTTGAATTGGTTAAATGCAGACGATTAAGACTAGGACTAACCAATAACTTATAGATACACTAACTTTACTGGGGGACAGTCTGGCACCTTATTGGTTTTGGCTGGAATATTCCACAATATGGCATAAAACATATCCATCTCCATGTAGACAAGCATTTTACCCCCACATTATTTTAACAATGAAAACACCCTTAATTGAATAAAGGCAAGAAAGATACATTTAAGACCATCCAGGCAAAGCGACGTCTCCATTTGACAAACAGATAGAGGACCCTCTACCAAAAAAGTTACACAGTGAGAAAAGTAATTCTAACCCACGATTTAAATGGTCTATACTTCCATGTAAGCTAGGAGAGGGAGCCCTAGTGATCATTTTACACACTTTAATAGAGTGATGGAAACAAAATCCAAATATGCATTGGCTGTTTGCGTTGGCACTGCCCTACAGGTGCAGTGGTGCCCTGGTTCCTTGCCCGTGCTGTTCTTTCACACAGGGCAGTGAAATTCCTCTTTAGACAGTCAGAAGTATCAGAGTACATGCCACGCTCAAACTACACATTTACATCACTGTTGTCAAAACACTACACTATTGCACCACGTGACAATGTGTTCCTCACTGGGAATCATAATCCAGATTTAGACCTACAACTGCGCACCGTTTGGTCCTGTCCTGGTCTAGTCCGTTTTAATCCAAGTGAACTTTAGACCTGTCTTAATTTGTTCTTATTTAGACCAAATTTGGTTAATTATAATAATTGTAATGTATTATATATATATATATATATATATATATATATATATATATATATATATATATATATATATATATATATATATATATATAACATCTAGTATATTTTCTATAATTAAACCTATTAAAAATAATCTCTCAAATATGTGATAAATTGTCATTTCTGCCCTTTTGTGGTTAATTTTAGGGCCCATTCACATTTTGTGCAATACTTGAACACCAAAGAAGACATTTACAGGCACATTTTGGCACGTTCTGGATATATTGTTGAAATATCGTCAGAACAGAGTTATCGAGATGATACAAAAATATCACAACATTACTCTGTCAATATCGCCCATCCCTATTACTCCAATTTACAGAGTGCTTCAGTGGATGTTGAATGAATGAATACATTTTATTTTGGTTGTTTACATTTTTTTGAAAAAGACAAAACAAAAAACATTTCCTTCATTAATTACAACCAAAAAAGGATTGGGCTGAAGCCACATGCTTATGTAAGCCCATCCTAACGTTACATGTTATTCATTACATTGCCATATTAAACTCTGATTACATTCAAGCAGTTTGGATAAATGATCGACAAAATGATTTGGGCACATTTGCAAACATTTAATGTTCATGATGTTTAATGAATTGAAATGCAGTAGAGCTCAGTAGCCACCAGATGTCAATATTGCACTGATGTATTTATGTTTTTTTAAAGAATAGTTCTTTCACAGTAGTAACAATGTTCCAAAAAGGTACAATGCCTCTCAAAGCCTTAAAATTCAGTCACAACCCACTTCTTACTCAGAGGCGGTAAGCTATTTTTGTAGCCACAGCTGCCCTGAGTAGACTGATGGCAGTGAGGCTGCCAACCACCACCACTATCCCCTCACTCACCATATTTACACAGGGGCAAAGTGGCACACTGTAAGATTCATTTTGCTTTTCTTTTTTATTTTAATTCAATTTGCTTTTTAAAAAAAAGTATGACATACTATTTCCCACAAAAACACCACATTAATAACAAACAGTAGCCTTAGTGTCACATGTCATGAAGCCCTGTATTTAATCATATCTCTCCACATTAACTTTACTGACTTCACTCCCCAAACCCTCCCTCGTGTGAATAACTGACTACAGTGGTCCCTCGTTTATCGCAGGGGTTACTTCTAAAAAATAACCTGCAAAAGGTAAAATCTGCAAAGTAGTCAGTTTTATTTTTTACAATTATTATATATGTTTTAAGGCATTAACATTTTGTCACATTTCTCTCTTGTTTAAACACTCTCAAAGTTCAAACTTTTGTAGATAAAAAAAAAATAAGTACAGCATTAAAGAATGAAACCAAAGGTCAAGACCTGTTTTCAGGCCCAAACATTTGTTTGAGAAATAAAAATATAAACGTTTTCCTATAGTTTAAATAAAAATGATAGGAATCAAACATTTACGTAAATTTGGCTGAACACATTCTGTGAAGACAGCACGAAGGAGATTGATTGATAACACTGGTCAACACTAAATTTATTTAGTGTTTATAAGATTTTTTTTGCTGATTTAGGGTAATTTTGCTGTGTGGAATCCAAAAATCACATTGGTTTTGCTCAATCAGGTCAACGTTCTGAACTAAGCTACATATTTGTTTTTGGATGATTTTGTTTACATGTATGAGTATTTTCACGTCATATGATGCAAAATTCTGTTAGATTTCTCGCTATAAACAAATTCTGAAGATTTTGCATGTGCCAACTTATGACTAATTGTTTTGTTTTTTTGTATATTACAAGTGAATGAAATGGCTTCGACTAGAAGATCTTGCAAAAATAAGCCTGACATATTCTGCTATATCTGCCATCAAGTCACAAGTTTCATAAAGCGTGCTTACCATGCTTATTTTGGGATTAAACTTGGTGACCAAGATAAAGTTTGGGCGCCACACATGGTATGCAAGTCATGCACCGAGTGTCTGCATCAGTGGACTAAAGGCAAGAAGAGTTGTCTGAAGTTTGGAATTCCCATGGTTTGGAGAGAGCCGACAAACCATGTCACTGACTGCTACTTCTGTACTATTGATGTGACTGGGATCAACAGAAAGAACCGTAGCAGCCTCAAGTATCCTGATCTTGAATCAGCACGTCGTCCTGTAGCTCACTGTGATGAAATTCCAGTACCTGTCTTTGTAGAAGTTCCTGACATCAGTGACAAAGATTCCTCCAGTGTGGTTTTAATGATGATGCTCCACATCCTTTTTCCCAAAAGGAGCTAAATGTTCAGGTTTCCTGAGAATCTGGGATCACTGAGTGATGAGCAGGTGGAGAGATTCCATCAGGACATAAAAGAGATGGAGACCAGGTATCAGGGACGCTGGGATGCAGTCATGATGGCTGATTACTGTTGGACTCTGAAGAGAGACATCCCTGCTGCTGAGCATTCAAGGGGTTCATAGAAACAGAAGTTCATGTCCTGAATTTTGCACAATGATAACGTAACGTTCCAATTTACATGTACTTACCTTTATCAATTAACATAACATAACATTTAATTAATACATTCTGTTAGAAAACTATTTTTTATCTCCTAAAACATTTTTTGGATGAGAAATATTAAAGAAAATCAATTGATAATGTCACAAAATTGTAATCACTTTAGACAGAAGAACGGAATTAGCATAAAAACCTGACCTGACTGAGAAAAATGGATATCATTTTTGGATTCAGCGGTGCTAAATGGTCCTAATTCAGTTGAAAAAACACAGACAACTTTCAAAAAAATTTTTTTGTAACCCAGTGTAATGGTCTCAATCAGGACACAGAACACAATGTACGTTCATACACTGTAAAAAAAAAACCAAAAACATGCAAAATTGCACTGAAAAAATCAGCGAAACAACAAGGCCGCGAAAGGTGAACCGTGTTATAGTGAGGGACCACTGTATACTGCAGTGCTGTTATTATCTCTTCACCAACATCCTTTATTACACATAAATATATCCCACAATCAAGTCTGAGGAGCCTCACGCCTCACCAGAAAGAGGCTCATTCATTCCCTGATTGATTCTGAGTGCTCTCAACCCCCAAGTGGCTTTTGAAGAAGCGCTGGACCCGCTCCCAAAGATCCATCTGGGCCTCCGCATTCGCTTTCGGCTCCCCTCCAAAGGCCACTGCCTTCCCCAAAGCCGCGTGCACTGAAGACGGGCAGAACGGCATGTGGGGTACCTCTATAAAATGTCCTGCTTTGGGATATAACACCAACGAATATGAATGTTTGTTATGTCTTTTCAAAATGGACACTGCTTGTTTGGCAAAGAAGACACTGGTCCAGTTGTAGTCTTCTTCGGAGGCAACGAACAGGAATTGACAGGTTGCACGTTCGATGGGGATGAGGGATGCTTTGTATTGCTCCGGATCGGGTACGGTGTCGTGGGTAATAAAAAGGCCGGACTTGGATATTCGGATGTTTTCTTTGATAAGGGGAATAGCAGGAATGACTATGTCTTTGTAACGCAGGGGGACGAGGGTGTTGGCGGTGCAGGCGTTGATGCAGACGGTTGCAGAGACATGGTCGAGGAAAGATGATATGGCCAGAGCATGACCGCCACTATGAGAGATGGAAATGATGCCGACACCTGGGCCTTTAACCTGCACAGATGACAAGATGAATGGGTTAAAAGTGCTGCACTGAAAATTTGTTTAGCCTTAGTACAGATATTGTAAAAGTACATATCTCTTGTGGTCAACTGTGTGCTGTTGGCATCCAATATGAAGCGAGGCCTGTCATGATTTTAAAGTGCAATATTGCCCTTATTCAGCCACTTTTGCTGTAAATGGCAAGGCAAGTGTGGCAAGTGTATTTGTATGGCACAATTCGTACACAAGGTAATTCAAAGTGCTTTACAGAATAAGAAAGACATTAAAATCACACAGATCAAAACATAAATAATCACAAATAATCATCATAAACTTACCATTAAAACAGAAGAGTGCAGAATAAACACCTTTCAGTCGTATGCACAGCTGAACCGTTTTGAGCCTGGATTTAAACATTGTCAAAGTAGACGCCTGTCTCACATCTTCAGGAAGACTGTTCCAGGTTTTAGCTGCATAAAACTGAAACGCTGATTCCCCGTGTTTAGTCCTGACTCTGGGCACCAGCAGGAGGCCGGTCCCTGAAGTCCTCAGAGTGTGAGATGGTTCATATGGCACTAACATGTCGGAGATGTACTTTGGACCTAGGCCATGGAGAGACTTATACACAAGCAGAGCTGCTTTAAAGTCTATTCTTTGAGCTTCAGGAGTCAGTGCAGAGACCTGAGCACAGGACTTATGTGCTCATACTTCCTGGTTCTAGTCAGGACCTGAGCAGCAGAGTTCTGGATGTACTGCAACTGTCTTAAGGCTCGTTTGGAGAGGACAGTGAGCAGGCTGTTACAGTAGACTAATCTACTGGAGACACATGCATGGATAAGTCTCTCTAAGTCTGGCTTTGACAGTATACCTTTGGGACAGGTACAATGCTATTCACATGTTGTCCCCTGTCCCACACCCCCTGTGGAATGTAACTCTTTCAGATACCCCAATGACAGCTGGACCCTCTCCTCCTCCCCGCCTGGCCCTCCTGGCCCTCCTCCACCCGCCTCCCTCTCATCCTCGCCTGGCCGATTTTTCTTGTTTTGTCAGATTTTTCCTGTTGTTTGATTTTCCTGTTTGTTCTTGTGTGTAGGCAGCACGGTGGCTGAGTGGCAACACTCATGCCTCACAGCAAGAAGGTTTGGTTCAATCCCGGGTCGCCCAGGCCTTTCTGTGTAGAGTTTTGCATGTTTCTCCCCGTGTCTGGATGGGTTTCCTCTGGGTACTCTGGGTTCCCCATCAACCAAAACATGAACACCCTTCGAGATAACTGTTGTTGTGATTTTGGGCGTTACAAAAATAAAATTAATTTAATTTAATTTTTGCAATGTTTTTAGGTGGTAAAAAGCTGCAGATGTTACTGATTTGATGTGGCTGTTAAAGTTCAAGTCTGAGTCCATTGTTACCCCTAGATTTCTAGCCTGATTTGAAGGTTTTAGAGAGAGAGACTGGAGGTGACTGCTGACACTTTCTCTATGTTTCTGTGGGCCAAAGATGATGACTTCAGTCTTGTCTGAGCAGAAGAAAGTTGTTTTGCATCCACACACTGATCTGTTGGATGCAGTGGCAGAGTGAATCCACTGGTCCATATTCACCTGCTGCTAGTGAGACATAGATCTGAGTGTCATCTGCATAGTTGTGGCAAGACACATTATTGCTGCGTATTAACTGGCCTAACGGCAGCATGTAGAGATTGAACAACAGGGGTCCCAGGATTGAACCCTGAGGCACCCCACAGGTCAGGGACATTTTATCTGATATACATTTTCCAATTTCAACAAAGTACTCCCTGTTTTCTAAATAGGACTTGAACCAGTTTAGTGCCGTACCAGAGATGCCCACCCAGTCCCCTAGTCTCTGTAAGAGGATCCCATGATCCACAGTGTCAAAGGAAACACTCAGATCTAACAGGATCAACACTGAGACTTTGCCTGCATCAGTGTTCAGGCGGATGTCATTTGTCACCTTGATAAGAGCAGTCTCAGTGCTGTGGTGGGATCTAAAACCTGATTGGAAGACATCAAAGGAGTTGTTCCTTTGGAGGAAGTTAATAAGCTGTTGGTAAACAACTTTTTCGAGGACTTTGCCTAAAAACGGGAGATTTGAGATCGGTCGATAATTGTTCAATATTGTGGCATCAAGACTGCTCTTCTTTAGGAGAGGCTTGATAACCGCAGTTTTCAAAGCGCTTGGGAATGTTCCAGATTGAAGTGACATATTAACTATGTGAGTGAGTGGTGATAGCAAACGGTTGAGCACAGACTTTAGAAATTTAGTAGGCAACACATCGAGGCAACATGTAGATGAACTCAGACTGGTGACAATGTCTTGGACAGTTTTGTCAGTTACAGGTGCAAAGTGAGTCAGCTCTAAGTGTCTAGGTGGGTGCAGGGTTGTTATTTGCGTTGTGGAATTTATGGCATTTTTAATGCCCTGAACCTTGTCATTAAAGAACAATGCAAACTCATTGCACTTAGATGTGGAAATTAGTTCTAACGGCAGTGGAGCTTGGGGGTTTGTTAATCTGCAACTAAAATGAGCTTTCTTTGTTGTGGCACTTACTGTTAAGAGGGAATCCTATGCATTGCAATGGAGGATTTGGGAAAAGTTTTGCCATTAAAATCTGAGATAAAATAGGTTCATTTGGGTAAAAGTAAACACTGCACCGATTCTCTGGAGGCTTTAAAACGGCTCTGTAAACCCTATACAACATATTTGTTGTCAAGATCGGCAGAATGAGGGATTAGACAGGCACTACTGAAACTAATTTATGCCACTGACACAATAACCCAAGAGCAGATTTAAACCACAAAAAATATTCTACATCTACAATATTGTTAAAACTACATGAACAAAACACGTTAGTACTTATTTTGCATCTGTTGAGTCACAGGTTATTTATTCAACCTTTTATAGCTCAGATCATATGGCTAAAAATAACCCAACATTTCCAAGTAGTGTGAGCAAAAAGTCCCCATGATAAATATTGACCCGCAAAATGTATTGTGTCATCTATCATGTTTTGAGCAATATATTCATATAGTAATTATTGTGACAAGCCTATATAAAGAATGTTTTGTTGACAGCAAACCAGAAAGTACTGCTGGTGCTCTGTTAGCATTCTAGTTGTTGTTGTTAGCAATACCACACACTCTGCTCTGGACTCTGAAAGCTCATAAATTGACAGTATCAAACTTTTTATTGTTTTAGCAAAATTGTAATATGTTATTAACTGTCATGTACTCTAAAGCATTCATGATAGATTTCTTTATCATGATTTGAACAAAGAAGGAATCGGGTAATTTAGCTTTATTCATATAACAGTTTAACTATGAATAATATAAGGATATAACTATGTAACAAATACAAGGATATGGATGTAACAGTCTGAAAACTACTAATTTTAACACAATTTGTTATACTAACCTCAGGGAGACTGAGCAGATACTTGATAGCTTCTTCGTAGTACTCCAGGTCAAAGTACTCAGGATTTTTGGGTAAATCCTCATAGCCATGATAGGCCAGAGCCATTACAACAAAGCCTTTACTGGCCAAAAGACTGGCTCTGAGTTCAGTCAGGCGTCCTCCCAGTGTGTACAAGTCCACTATCGCTGGAAATGGGCCTGGTCCTACAAAAATGTGAAAATGTATAGGTAAATATTATCTATACTACAACTCAAATCAAAACAACTGAAGGTCTGATGATATTATATGGTCCACAAACCCCAAAGCTCGATAAGACTCCTTCTTCAGCCTGAAGGCATCCCTCACTTAAGGGGTTCACCTACTGGCTTGGGGATTGCTGCCCCATATAAACAAGCACCACAGACCTTACAACCACAGCTACAAGCGGCATTGACAATAGAGGCAGAGAACATGGTCCACAAACACTCCATGTCGCCCGCCTCCCCGGGATCTGGGAGAAGCTTAAGGTCCCCCTCACAGAGGGCTCTGCCAGACGTTTCTAACAGACCCTCATGATACGCTTGGGTCTGCCAGGTCTGTCCGCCTTCTTTATAATGAAATGTTTCCTTATAGTGTACTGTGACATAAAGAGTGAGCACTAAATTAATTAGAGAATAGTTAAATATGATTCACAATTGGGTAGAATAAAGACCCACGTAAATTTGTTGTGATATGTTACGGTGACACATGGCAGCAAGTCAGGTTGTACAGTATGAGAATAAAGATGTGATAGAACTATGTTTCAAACAATATTATTACCATATAGTAATGTACTCTGAGTAAATAAAAACTAACATACTACATGTCTTAAATAACTGAGTCAAACTCTCAAAAACTATACTAAACCAAGTCCAAAACAAGACTTAAACATGCATTATGTCATTTGTTCTGGTGGAAGGTACTGTTTGTCTCCATGGAGATGTTATTTCTTCACCTGGAATGTTCAACAGTATTGTTGAACAGTATGGCCTAAAAATACACACTTTTCAAGGAGCTATAAATGAATAAATGTGGGATAGATACATTTCGAATAGTGCTGTGGATAATTCTAGGCAATGCAATGAAAAGGAATATTGCAAAATGCACCTTTAGGACAGGCAATCTTGACTAAAATTGGGCTTTTTACATTTTACTTACCGGTACATAGAACAGTAACTTCCTGTCAGATAGAGACCCTATCAGTTATTGAGTTAGCTAATATTAAAATATCACAATAGTTTTTGTAGCAAGTGAAACTGAATATAACATTATTAGCAGCAAGTGACTTAATATCTTTGAATGTGTGATGTTTCCGTAGACAGGAGTTGGTGAGATCCCTCCTTTATCCAGCAGTGATTGAGTTGAATCCAAAAACTTGTCATAAAAATATTACAGATTAAAGTATGAATATATTGCCACCGCTTATCTGGATAGTAAAATGAAACATTAACAACCTCTGGAACTTTTTGTATCACGTTTTTGTAGATAATTTGTAGAAACATAATACCTACCTGGCGGCACAAACAGCACTCCTCTCAACCTGCCCTCCTTCAGTGGGATCCTCTTCATCCCCTCCACCATAAACTCCCTGTAGTTGATCTCAGATGCCAGCACTTCTCCACCATTCCCCCCATCCATAGCCGAAATCTCCACTTGCATCGGAGTCAATACGGTCTTCTTCAGCAGTTTATGGTGAGGCGTCTCTGGTAACATGGACCAAAACAGTCCCATAGGCTCCACTCCGGTGTAACTACCACCTAGAGAGGCCGCCCGGGACACGTCCACACACCCCCGTTCATCTGCTCGGTACTGCGCCGTGGCTTTGAAAATGATGCCCCTGTCATCCACTACTTCGGAGCGTAGTATGAGAGGTTTGTGTGGAGAAAGGCCCTCAACTTTGACGTGCACCGTTTTGTCAAAAAGGCAACGGACGGCGGGGAGGATTCTCAAGCGCACCTGGGAGGATGCCATTAGGACCAGAGTTTAAAGTCTCAAATGTTAAGATTATTGTGGTCTTGATCTGCAATGAAAAGATAAGAATTGTGCCTTAAGATAAGAATCCATGTCAATTTCAATAGTATTATTAAGCATTATTTATATTAGGGTTGTCAAAAGTATAGAAAATCAGATTCTAATCAATACTAAGACTTGTATTGAAACTAGATACTCATTTGAGCAGGAGTCGATACTAAAAAGTCTCATTCACTGACAGAATCATTATTTCCTTATTTTATCAGTTTATTCTTCTGTATACTTGAAGCACCTTGTGAGTAGACCTCTGTGAAAGTCACTCTTTCACACGTTACTTACACTGTAACTTGGGGAGAAAAAAATATTCAAACCACAAGTTGCAAATGTTTGAGTCCACAAACTTGTCAAAATAATATTGATTTGAACACAATCTAATAATACACCATGATAATAATTTTAACAAGTTTCATTCCATTTCATCAAAATCAAGAGTAGTGTAAACAAAACGTGTGTTTACATCCACATTTCCATTCCAGTCTTGATAGATCCTCCCAAAACACTTGACAGTAAACCTTTGGACCCATATAAACATATTAGGCCTGGTTTTGTTAAATCTATACAGAGTTGTGATGTGTGCATGGTGTAGTGTTTACTCGCCTGTATTTGTCCTGGTGCACAGGCTCTTCTCTGGTGCAGGGCTGTTTCTGAAACACCACAGGACGAGGGGAAAGGGCAAACAAGGTGAAGCTCTGCAAAAGTGGAACAAAAAGTTAGAAAGCAAACATGAATGCAACGGTCCAGTTATACAGAGTTATTAAGATAACTATAACATAAATACTTACTTTTTATCGGTGAAATTACGTGAATTCTAACAATTGGGTCCTTGACGCAGTAAGAGACGATACTGAAAAAACAGTGTTTACGGTCATTCTGAGGCTCGCATGAGGCTTGTTTCGTTTGTGTCGCTTCTTCTCGGGTCTTAAACTCAGTGCAGTGTGATGTGCGCCCTCTGCTGGAGAGCTGCAGGCTCATGGAGCGTGTGTGCATTTTATGTGTAGGCCTCCTCTATTTGATAAAACGCTCTAGAGCTGAATAAATATAAACACGAAACACAGGCATAAATTTCACTTACCAAAAAAATTATAAAAGGAAAAGTTGACAAAATGTGTGAAACTCATGAGTAGTGTATTACAGAGGCGACAGTGTACCACTAGGTGTCACTATTGATCAAGTATTTATACAGTCTATGACTAAAACTGACTGTGAAAATACTTTCATCTCATTTTTCATACGTTGGCTTCACACGTACTACTACAGTTTACATACTGCAGTTTACTTAGTTGTTAGAATTATTCTGCAAATCTGCCAATATTTTAAACACTCTGCAGGCCCAATTTATTATTGACTGAACAGAAATCTAAAATACAAAACAATTGAAAAATACAAAAGTCTACATAGGGCTAACGCAATGAGTATAGCCCAAAATTGTTATTCCATGAGTAAGAGAAAAAAAAATAGACCTATTTATTAATTGATGAATTGATTAATTAGGCCTTTTTCAAGGCTTATCTGACACATTAATAATTAAGAGTTTAGTGTTATCAGATGAGGCCACAAGGGACCAAAAATTAAAGAGCCCTCATTAGCAATTAGACAATCAAATAATAGAATTTAGACAGAATTAAAATGTTACATTCTTGCTGGAGCTGATAATCAATTAAAAACAGTCAACCAAGTCACTGATTTGATGGACTTTTTATGAGAGAAACATGATGTAAACACATCATTCATTAACTAGAATTGAGCAGTCACAACATTATCTGTACAGCTCTACTACATCTACTATAGGTTATTACGGTTATCATATTAGTTTGACAATAGGTTTATAGGCTTATAGCAAAGCACTGTTTTAGGTCATGAATGTCCTTTAAATGATAAACTCATTTCTAAAATGATGCACACATTAATGCTAAATGCAGATTATATAAAACCTATGAGTCTGATATTGTTTATTCTAGACTGCAGGGACCAGTATGCATTTCATGACCTAATTAAATTGATGCACATTTGCAATGGTGCAGCTTTGTCAAAGTTTCACAGTTGTGGTTTAGTAGCTGTAGGATCACAAACCTCAGTCAGTCTAGACCTTTCCATCAGGTGAAAGTCCAAATGTCACCCACTCAATAATCTATCAGACTGCAGGAGGCCTAACCAAAAATGCACTGTTCTATTGCTGAGAGAATTGTTTTTGTTTTTCATAATTGATGAACATTTCAAAGAGGTAGGTCTACAGGATGTACCAGAACCTCTACAGGATGTTTCAGAACTTGTGATAGGTGTGAACAGTTGTTGACAAGACCCAAGGCAGTGTTACTTGTATTAGGTCTATAGATACATAATGTTGACTCTGTATTCTCTTAATAGCCGTGACAATGTATGTCATGGATTCATTTATATATCTATTACTGAAAACATATCTGGGAATACAGCCTAATGCAAATATTTTTGGCAGAGGTGGGTATTTTCTCTGTTGCATTTTCTCAGTTTCACTTATTTGAGTAACTTTTAAAGAAATTTGACTTTTTTTTGGTACTTTTCTAGCAGTATACCTTTACTTCTCCTTGATTTGTATTGTAAGTAAGTTAAGTAAGTTAAGTAAAAGTACTCTTACTTAAGAAAAGGTTTTGGTTCCTCTTCCCACTGTGCATAAGTCTACAAGTGACAAAAGCTTTATTTTGACAATATGAAACAATTTGAACATTTGTGTTTCTTGCACTGCTGATACAACTTAGTTTTTTTTCTTTTTTTGTAGTTTCTCCTTTGAAAGGTGCAGATTATTTAGATATTATTAATATTTTATCCTTCAAATTACATCAATTTAAAATTATACATCAGATTTTACTCTTTAAGTTACTTTTATTTGAATTTCTCAAATACTATTTCACTCTTACTTGAGTAATATCTTGTACAATACTTTGTACTTCTACTTCATTATTATTATTCTAAAGTAACGTTACTCTTACTTGAGTAAAATTTCTGGCTACTCTCCCTACCTCTGCTTGCCTAATGCAAATATTGCGATATTTATCGTTTGTCCTGGTCTGTCCCGTTTACTTTCACTTTAAATAGGCCTGGCAATTTAGTACCCGCCCCTTTACGTAGTCACCATGGAGACGACGCAGCGCAGGAGCTCACACTCACGCATGCGTAGACGCACACACAGGCAGCCGCTGGTGAGCGCTAGAGTGTACGCTCCGCTCACAGCAAGAACACCGTCAAACTGAGAGGACGGACGGCCACCACGGATCTCTCCCTCGGACAAAAACACAACAAAACGCGCCGATTACCCTCCGACATTTCGCTCTTGTGGGACTTTTACAACAACATTAATGCCTCGAAAGTGAACCGGGCAAGAGGAGGGCTCGTTGCTGTTAACCTTCCCGTCGGTGAGTGCTTTTTTCCGCAAGCTAAGCACCACAACAGCGGTAAAGCAATGGCCACTACCGTAAACGTCTTTTCTGTCCAACTAAACGGTTTTATTCACACATTTAAGCACTGAAACACGTGTCATTGGCGTACAGTATTTGCTAACACGTTCCCGTTAGCTGTAAGTTGTAAATAATTCAGAACGAACCGTGTATTTGTAAGATATCGTGGCGAAGCTTTGAGTATTGTCTTCCTTTGTAATAAACGTCGTATAATGTTTCGTACAGGTTTTGCTTTCTTTATTACACGTATAGTTACAAGCCAAACCCGTTTATATCAACAGTATATTTGAAGTTTTTGACCTTATGTGGCAATATGTTCAGAAGGATCACTTATCCAATGTTATGTTTGTGATTTGGTGGTTATTTCAGCGTTTTAACATCAGATCTGTTTGTTAATGTGGACGTTTTCGCGTTGTGGATGTGGTGCAAACGTGTAATCTTGACTTTTTTGTAAAGGTAAGTAACTGGATAGCCTTTGTTGGTTTGGTTTGGTCTTTGTTTGCATGTGTGTAGGCAAGAGACAGCCCACCACACTCTTTGTTTAAATAGCTCTTGGTACAGTTGCACGTGTCGATGCGTGTGACTATGCCGTTTTAGATTCTGCTGGGATGGCATGTGTAAAGTTAGATTTTGAAAGCATCAAGACCTTCGTACATGAAGTTTTATCTGCCATGGTTGCCTGTCTACTTCCTTATTGTCTTTTCCAGTGAAGTTCCAGTGGATATCACGTTGTCCAAGCTGGCATTTGGCAGTCATCTCAAGCAACGGTGACTGGCTGGTAAAGGCGACACAAAAGGACATGGCACAGCAAGTGAAGGAGCTTATCATGAGTTCAAACAAATGTCAGGCGTGAATTGGAGAAAATCAAAAGGTTAAGAAGACAGATTTCCCAGGATCAAGTGTATTCTTGTGGGCAGATGTTGTCAAATCGAGTTTGTTCCCCATGTTGTTTACATTCTGCTTAATTCCATATGGTGATGTCAAAGGGCACTGTAAACTACACCAGCCAGAAGTTTTCAGGTTTTTTCTTGAAATACACATAAAAAGTAGTCTTAACATGTTGCTTTCACACGCTGATATTATTATCAACTGACATTTTAACAAATTTGTCACTAAAAGGTCAAGTTTAAAATATGTTGCAGTTATAATCGTGGTATTACAGCTGTCTAATTTAGCCGTATTGCAAGTATTTTGGATGTGTTGTTTGGCTAGCGTGTTATCAAGCAAATGAAACCGTAAACTTTTGCGATTATATGCAAATTACTATTATTAATGTGCGGCTATTACCAATGAAAGTCTTTCTTTGTTCTTAGTATCCTCAAGGGATTTGAAGTTTTAATAAAGTGTGCATGTTTACTAGTTTGTTGAGTTAATAAATATATTGTAAATTTTTTTTTTTTTTTTCTCACAATCTGAATGCTAAAACAAAATGCATTATGGTGATACCTGAAGTAGTGCAGGCTTTTTGCTGTTGCGTGTCAACATCGTACAGTGCCATTTTTTATAATTCATGCAGTGGCTTTTGGGGGCTTTTAGTGTGCTGTTTGACTTGTAGAGAACAGGAGTAGTTGTGTCTTCACTGTCCCCTCTCTTTCGGACAACAGTGGCTCTCTTGGTTTCTGTGTCACTTTGATTATTCACTCGTCTGATCTCCATCATGTGATCCTTGGCTCTTCTTTTCTTGCCCATGTGTCGCCTCCTGCCCATGCCCTACTCCTTGCGGCGGCGGTACACGGGGATGCTCTGGTCTCGAGGCTGTAACTCGACATAATGCTGGCTAACAAAGGCTCCTTTCTGTGTCTCCTCCGGGTGCTCCCTCCTCCAGCGGGCCGCCGTACAGCGACTGGAGGGGTGGAAATATGCTGCTGGCTGTGGATGTCTCTGGCACACTGTGAGCTCTGTGTTCCCCCTCTCCTTGGCTCCCTGTGCTTTCCAGGAGCAGGGCAGCTGAGGCTCTGCAGTAGAAGCCTGCTGGCAGCCGCTTTGTCTGGCTGCTGCTGCTGCCTTCACTGAGAGGATGCAGAGGTTTTACCCCAGGACCAAGCTAAAAGCCAAACCGTGTGTCATGAGCTGGCTTATCTTGACACATACACCACAAATAGTTGATAAATGGATAGCTTTTCAGTCACTATGTTTTCTGTCCTAAAATAAGAACGTCTATATCTAGTTCAATCTCTTTTTCTTGTTTGTCTTTTATCGTCATCTCTTTGTGTGACTGGGCCAACAGTATGAGAGTGCCAGAAGGCTGAAAGTGAGACTCATTCATATAGTGTTGTCACGATACTGGCATTTCAAACTTGATTTTAACACTAAGGAAAGAAAGATTTTTATACCCCAAAGTTGTTTTGTTTTTTTAAAGTTATAATTTATTTTTAATATGCCAAACATGAAACCGACGCAAAATACCCAAATCAAACACCTTTTCTATATTCAAAAAAGAATGAGTTGAAGTATAATACAGCTTTTCCCTTTTTTTTTTTATGATCTAGATATTGTTTTTTTTTTTTCATGTATTTATTTTTTTATAACTCTACTATTTGCCTGTGTTTTTATACCAATGCCAAGATACTTAGTGGAAGGACAAAAAAACAAAAGAAAAAAAGAGAAACTATTTTACTATTTATATATTCTAAAAATGTCTTCAATTTGTGTACATTCACAACACACCCACATCCTTAATCTGAACATAATCCGCATTAAAGTGTACTTCTAACAAACAGCTTCTTATGTTACAACACTGTCTACAGTATGACGAGCCTTCCACAACAGTAGACCCTCTCTGTTTCTCTACTCCCACCAAACTTCAGAGACACTTTGTTCCACTATATTTTCCCAGAAAACCTAGAGAGCTGACGCATCCAGCCCCATTGGCAACTGAGAATGCTGCTCTTGCCTCTTCACGTTTCCTTTATCGAATCAGATTAGGTGACATGGAGATAGACGGGCTGATTGTGAAAGCAAGTCTAACCCAAATTGAGTTTTCATTCAGTTAACTAGCAGAGCATGTCTGAAAAGGACTGTACCAGGAAGTCTGTCTATTGCACCAGGAAGCTCTGTGTTTACAGTATATTTTGATGTTTGAAATTTTAGTGTTAGACAACACTAAATGTAAAGTGGAATTCAATACTAAGGAGGAATACATGATACTCAATACCGATTCTGATACCACAGTGATAATTCAAAACACTCTTTCTTTTACTTTCTTTCTTTTATATTACCCGTATATTACTTATATCTGTGTTATCTGTCCATCCTCCAGGTTCTGTAGGAGTTTGCGATACTTTGAAAACCCTTTGCATTGAATTTCATGTCTGTTGAGTGTTGGGAATAGGTATAGTTAATAGGTATATTGTGATATGCGCTATAAGGTTTATAAGTACTGCGATATTGATATGATTCATTATATGTTTTTAATATACACAATGTCAGTATTAATTTGCATTTATTCTACAAGTCAGACTGTCAAAAATAAAGCTTAACATAGAGAAAACCAGGATTAAATCAAGACTAATTTAAGAATTTGTAAGGAAAATAATAATTGACTGCCCACACAAAACATATTTAGATCACCATGTTACCTATTAATGTTTTGAAAATGCCAAATTTGAGCTTTGTGTGTGTAAAAGTCTGTGTCATGTTGGGCCTTGTCCTTGCTTCTTCTCTTTTCTCCTTGACAGACACTTGATGACAAATACCCTTCTCTTTGACCATTTCTGTTTTTGTGTGTGAAAGCAATTAGGCTAATTTTGCTTGAGTTTTCACTTTGCCAGTCAATACAGTGCCCTCCGCTATCCGAAGAGGTCAGAGCTGCATAAACGCTGTTGTTCCCATGTGGCCAGTTACACCACCCGTAGACCTTCAATAAAACGCTATTTCTATTCGTCCTACGTTTGACTTTTGCTCGTGGAATAACATGGCAATGGCTTTAAACTGCATATGACAGGTTAGACACATTTCAGCACATTTCATTCAAATTTATAGATCTTACTAACAATTTTGCCAATAGTTTTCCATAGTTTGACAATTTTGGTGAGATTAATAATTTTATGTACTGGTTGGACATGGACAGCATATACAGAAAATACATGACAAAACCGTTGATGAATGAATGTTTAAAATGTCAGAAAAATTCGTACATTCTGTGTAAATAGTCCCTGATTTTTGGCTGTCATTTTATGCATCGATGACATGACTAGACTACTTCCTGTACTTTTCAACTATTTTATTCAACTAATTCTTCAAAACTGCCACTTGACTGGTCTAAAACTATGATAGATGTTTACCACAGGTACTATCCCACCCCAAAAAATAAATGAATAATTATAAAAATTTGAAAACCTGTCACTTTAAAGCAAGGTGTTAGTGTTTGATTCATGTCTTCCTATAAGATTCAACAATATAAAAAGGTACGCTGTTTTAAACCATCTGTTCCTTGGCATAGCGCCGTAGCCAAAATGTCCTGCCAAATTCACTTGTGCGTCGCTCTGCTGCTGACTGGCACCAAGCAGGTATTCGTCTTTGTCCAAGTCACAATGGGGACCCAGGTTTAATCAAAATATGCAAAACCAAGAGCGTAAAGAAAATGGACACATAAACAAACATTTCACCACCTTGAAGGGCTGGGTAGTAGGGTTGATATAATTTGCGGTATCAGAATGGGTATTGAGTATCCAGTTTAAGAAACAAAGACACTTTTTCCATTAAAACCTCTGATTGGTCAGCCTTATCACTGCTCTGAGTAACAGATAGATTTGACCAATTGCAATAAACCAGGAAGTTCTAGAAGAAGCAGGAAACCATTACATGAATCATTATAAAATCTTGATCTGGCTCCAAGAAAATTGTTACGTAATTTTTTGGGAATATCCCCCACCCCTACCACCTAAAGATCTCAACTTTTGGATATACTTTGCTTGTGTATAGACTTGGTTACTTACAGTTCGCTTTATAACTGTGTGGCATGACCGGTGGCAAATGCAGCACATCTGAAATCAAATTCTCGTCTCGATAAGTGCCGCCGCTATGCCATTACTGTAGCCATTAGCTCAGCAGCCCTGCCCGCCCGTAATGGACCCAGCACGCGCTCGCTCTCTCTCCTGAGGATGTGATGCCGTCGGCTCACCGCTTTCCAAATAGATTCACAGGAAAAAAGCATTGCCACTACCACTCTGCACCTGCATTTTCTCATTTAAGCAGAAATCACTCACTATCTCCAAACCCAAAACAGCCACGAGCAAAGATAATGGGCTAAAAAAATCAACATAAGCTAATGCTGTGAAGGAACACAAACAGTATTACAGGGTGTTCAGGGAGATGGGTGCGTCTTGATTGACAGCTCATTCTCCTGTCAATAAGCAAACCAGTAGATGTAATGTATTTCTATAGTGGAATGTTCAGCAGTTACCATGGTGACACAATGGACACATTAGCAAACACTGCCAAAAAAAGTTTTAAGATGGTCTGAAAACTTGAGAAAAAGTATAAAATATATCTAAACAACCCATTTTCAGGAGCTTGTGGTCAATATAAGTGTTCATGGTCCTGTTTAGGTGTTGTAATTGTAATGTTATTAGGAAGTGACTTGTCTTACAGCAGAAAGCAGCTCACCTGTTGTAGTTCCAGCTAAGACCATTCCTTATGGCCAGATATTGTTAAAACAAGGCTGAGATTAAAATCTAACTTGAGTAAGAGCTTCAGACAGAGCAGTGCGTCATGTTAGCTTCACACCTCCAGGGAATGTTGATGGCATCAGCTACAAAGTACATAGCTGCATAATAGTTTCCATTCCTACTTTTCAAGCAACTGACAATTGACTATGTTCATGTAGAGTTGTGATGATACTAAAATTTCAAAGCCGATTTCGATACTAAGGAATAGATTTGATATTCAATACAGATTCCGATACCACAATGATAACAAAAACACAATAGAATGTAATTTTCAACATTAGAGCGAAGTACTTTCTTTTCTATTATATTGTATTGTGTTAGTGTTGTTCCGATACCGATACTGATATCAGCAAAAGCTCAGATACCGCACAGTTTTGAGGTATCGGCGAAATCACCAATCTGATACCACTCTGTTACTGAATGGGGACCCACACTGCCACTGTTAAAGTGTGTGGCTAACGCTAACTGCCCAGAGAAGTTTAAATGCAGACTGTGGAGGCTCAGCAGACACTTAAAACACACAAATAATGACAGAAAAGACATTTGTGTTACCTCTTTGATACTTTCTTTTAGCCTTTGGTGTGGACGCTGAACTTGGTAATTAATATAACTACGGAGAGTGCAGCCCGACAACAGCGCTAACACAGACTTTGTTTACTCTGCATAATTGATTAGCCAAGTGCTCCGAGGATGAGGATGAGCGTCTTTTTACTGGCGTCACTGTTGTTTTTATCCTTGCTCATGTGGTAGAAAGTGACCAGGTAGAAAAGTAAAAATGCTTAAATCAGCACATCTCATCATTTGGATCATTTTACATTTTAGTCTTTACTTTAGTCCTCAGAATCTCATTTATTCTTGTAGATGTTCTTAAGAGATAGCGTTTTACTAGAGTTATGTTTTACTGTAACAAAATTGTGCAGTCTTAGTTTACGTCTTCACAGTATGCGCTATCGGACTAGTATCGGTATCGACAAGTAAACCAAGACCATCTCTAGGTTCCATAGTGGTCCAAATCTACTCAAGAAAGGTTCATTTCTGTCCTGTGAATGTGCCTTTTTTGCATCGATACCTGCTCCAATGAGTATCTGGTCTCAATTCTGGCTTTAGTATCGATTAGTATCTGATTTTCAATACTTTGACAATCCTTTACGCTAACACTGTAATGCAAACAAATAGCATTATACAGTGTTCAGAGAGATAGCCTTGTTTTGATGGACAGCTCATTCTCCTGTCAATAAACAATCCAATAATACTTTCAATGCTTTCTTTCCAAGCGACAAATATTGATTGTATTGAAGGCATGGCTTGTGTTTGGCTACGGCTCACACGTTGGTAATGGCAGCTTGATAAATAAAGCATAAACTGATTCGTTTCGCGTAGAGACAGTTGGTAACTATTTGCCATCACTTTTATAGTATTTTCAATAGTTGCCAAGAATGACGCCTTTGCTGTATTTAGCCTGGCGTTTGCATAGCGGTTGGAATCATTAGCCACATAAAAGGCGAAGCAGTTCTGCCTCTTTTTGGGTAATTTAGCAAAGAGGTTGAAGCGCTGGAGAGGTGATCAAAATATGAGTAATATCACAACTGTTTTGGAGAGAGCAAAAATTGGAATATTGAGTGTGCTGTCTATGATTAATCTATGTAAAAATGATGTGAAACATGAATTTAAATGCAGTCCCCCAAACAAAGGTGAAAAATAAGGTGGGACGAGATTGAATCCACAAGAACAAGATGAGATTTTGATATAATTAATGGTAAATTGTTACAATTTTCCACATTTAAGACACTCAAAGCTTTACATCAAGGAACCACTCACCCACTCACACACATATTTATACACCAGTGTACACAGACACTGGGGGTGAGATGGGGTAAGTGCCTTGCCCAAGGACACAATGACAGTGGATATGACCTTTCTACCAATGATGCTTATGCCGAGAGCTGGATTTGAACCGCTAACCTTCAAATCAGTGGACAAATGCTTTACCATACTGTGCCACTGTCGCATAATTCTTGGCCTGTCATGATAATTACTATATCTGTGTATTTACAAAATGGTTTATGGTTATTTTGGCATAAAGTAGTTTCAATATTATCATTATATTTCTCTGTTGCAATATATTTAGCTTCAAAATTTGTCATTGTGACAGGCCTACATAATTCAGAATTTTGGCCTCCATTTTTAATTTACCGTCATTGTAGCACTACGTTTTGGAAAAGCTTCTTGAAAAGTGGAACTCACCTGAACTTAACCTTCTTTTCCTCCAATCCAAATATAATATTGTCTTATGGCATGAGATCATCATTAGTATTTAGTTTCGATTTTAGAATTTGTTGTGTTAGCTACATAGAATGCAAACTAATAATAATAATATAATAATAATAGTAAGGAATTTTATTTCTATTGCACTAGGCCTGTCATAACATATTTTGAAGTTTGATATATTGTTGAAATAAATATAGACGATAGACAATAATACTGAAAGTAATTTATGCCACTGACACAATAATCCAAGAGCAGATTTAAACCACAAAAACTATTCTAAATCTGCAATATCGTTAAAAAAATCATGAGCTGTAATAAATAAACAGCAGAATGAAACACTTTAGTACTTAGTCTGCATCTGTAATGAGTCATAGAAGATATTTATTCAACCTTTTATGGCTTAAATCTTATCATAGCCCAGAAATAACCAAAGATTTCCCAGTAGTGCAAAGAAAAAGTGCACATTATAAATATTGATCCCAAAAAAATATTATTCCAGCTTTCAGATATGGAATGATATAGTGATTATAGTGACAGGCCTTTACATTTAAAGACAAATCTCAAAATGCTAAAGCAATTCCACATTTCTTTGGCTAATCCCACTACCTCCCCACCTTGAGCTAGTATCTGTAGCCGCGAGTAGTGCACTGTTACTGAGGTCATTTAAACATAACTGTGCCAAGAGTAAGGACTGAGGCGGGCTCAGAGGAGTCCACCTGCCACTGCGCCCTGCCATCGACCCGGAGGCTACACCGCACAACTGTCTCATACAACAAAGTGTGCAGAGAAGAGCTCTTTATTAGAAAATGACCTTTGTTCTTGTTGACATTGAAACGCAGCATTAGCCTATGTAATGGACTGATGCTAATGGCTAGTGCAGAGCGAAATTAAATAAAGAATTGCAGCTCTTGATGGAGGTTATAACTGCTAAAAACGGCTTTGAAACTTGACCTGTAAAATGTTTTCTAACTGCGTGGATAGTCCATGAGGCTACGCAAAACAGCAGGCTTCTCTTTTTACAGAATCAGTACCACAAATTTTAGAATACTGCATTCAGGCGTGGGGAAATATTTAAGTTTTTTGTCACGATTATGGCCTAAATAGTTTCAATTAACAGCTGATAAATATTATAGATATGAATAGTTAGTTGTCATGTTAATGCTATGTGTAGGTTCCATGTTTAAACTACTTTTATATAAATATACTTAGCTATCAGTGAAAAGTATTTTGGATACTCAGGGCCATCAAGACGCTTCACATGAGCCCCCCTCTAATACAAATTAATAAGAAGAGGTTAAAGGCTCCATGGTAGGACATTAAACTTAACTATCTTGCTTTGATTCAATTACACACGTTTTTATTGCTCGAAAAGATAATGGCTTCCCTTTTGTGAACGGGGTCACCTCTCCACAGATCTGATGTCAAACTCGACCTGCTTGTCCCCATGGATTTATCAGTAAGTTAGTTAAATCTATACTGTAGAACGCAGTAGCAGTAACATCTTGAAGACTACAGAAAAGTTACACAGTGTATCTTCAATATTTGCGCTTAATAATACAACCACGCATTTGTTTGTTCTCTGAATTGTGGTTTGAGAACATGTAGTTTCTCATCCACCGCTGAAGGACAGTGCACAAGGTTTTCTACATATCGTTTTAAATTCCTATAGTCGAGGGCTTTTATCTGTTGCCCAGCTGTTTCCTCCTCTGTCACTGTCCCTATAGGCAGCTATACAGTATCTCTGTTCCCTTCTGTTTGTATTGCCTGGCCTGCGATTACATAATGCTGGCTGACTGCTGGTAGTAATCCCCACTCCTCTCTCCCCTCCTCCCCCCATCCCCCGCTCTCTCTTTTTATCAAACAGGTTAAAGCCGTAGAGGAGTAGCCGCTGGTCTCTGGAGGTTAAAGATGTGCGATGGGACCATGGGAGCCCTGTTCTCCTGGCAGCAGACCGCCCACCGACTGGCTGCCTCGGCTCTGCTCCTGCTCTGCGCCCTACTCCCCCACGGCCACGCTTCAGGTAAGAAACGCACCATCGGTTCAGATAAAGCCGCGGCGCCGTGTGATTTGGCGTGGAGAGATGGAAAGTTGGGTCACTTTTCAGCAGATTGTGGTTTGGTTTGGAGTCGGAGGGGATGGTCGGGCTGGTGTGTATGTGTGTGTGTAAATGTGGTATGGACACGTGAGCAAGAAGGCAGAGACATAAATAGCAACGCCATAGAAAAACTCAGCATGACCTTTGGAAGTAAATACATTAAAACTATTGAAAATTCTTAGGGGTAATATTTTGCGTTGCTAAAAAGGAACATTATCTTTGCAATTAAATAAAGAGACAGTATGTAACTTTCTGGAGGTGGAAAGCCAACTGGATGGTTTTATGGAAATAGGAAGTTAAAACCATACTTCGGAACAATCACCATGGAGATAGATGTGTTTTATGCCGTGTGGAATGCGGTGGAAATTGTAGCTAAAGGAAGACCAACATCCTCCTCCAGGCCACATAAGAGTCAGGTTTGTGGAGATGCAAGGCCACTCAGAGCAAGGACATGTGTTTTTCTATGGCTTTTAGTGCAAGAAAAAAATCCATAATGAAAAAACATGCTTTTTATAGTCTACTTTTGACAACAACAACCAAAAAATTGCATACTTTGGCTTTAACATCTTTAAATGGGTCCCTACTTTAACTGGAACATTATATAAGATATTTATTTTTCCATTTCCACATTAAGGACCCTTGACTACGGTCCATAGTTATGATTTTCTGTCTTGAATTCAACCACAGGAATTTCAAAGAAGTAGTTTTTCAATAGACTTACTTGTATGACAAAATTCTATTCCTTCTTTCATTGAGTTTCAGTCATATAACGTTTTATGGATGCCATTTTTGAGGAGCTTTTTAATTATCTTTATATTAATTGTCATGGCAACAACATGGCAATAATTATACTTCACTTGAATCTTTCGAATACAAAACCGTTAATCGTTTTTGTGAATGCCATTGTTTGATAAGCAACACGGTCTCCTGTGAGCAGTTGGAGGTTCTTCTCTCTCTCCTCCCCTCTTTCCCCCCTCACAGATGCTTTGATTAAATGCTCTTGCTCTGCCTTGGGGTCACTCGGGTTTCTCTGTACCTCCCGAGGACGGCTTACGCTCCAATCCCACTCCCAGCACTCCATTGACCGGCAGTCTAATGACTCACCGCGGCCCTCCTGTATCTCCACCATCGAGAGAGCAGGGGAGGATGTTGTTTGCGGTCACGCTGCTGTCATAAGGTTTTAATCAGCGCTGACATTTGGAGTCCTGGGAGGCCCTTTAACGCGGCTTTCGGCTATTACCTCTCACCAGGACAGGATCAGGTCTAGTGTTTCAGCTAAGATCCAGGCTTATTATCTGTGAAACAGCAAATTGATTCGATTGTGTGGATTAGTGCAGGCGCATTTGGGAATTGAAGTCATTGTAGGTTAACGTGTTGCTTTTATGTAGCGGCTTGTAAGGCAATGTTTTGTTCCTGTTCCCAATAAAGAATGTTGACTATAGTAGTTTTGTCAAGATACTAAAATTTCAAAGTTGATTTCGATACTTAAGAATAAAAACACTCTTTCTTTAGACAATAGAATGTGATTTTCACCTTAGGCCTGCCATGATAACTACTACATATCGTTCAATACATATATTTTGGGTCTCAATTTTTATCCCTTGTACAATTTTCGTTACAAAAATGGGGAGATTTGGGGTATTTTTTGTTGTAATACAATAACATGTGAGCTGTTAAGTGTTGGATAAGTGACTTCTCTGGCTAATTATTGCTTAATTCTGCTATTTACATGCTGCAGCCCTGACCTTTTAATGATTTTCTCTATTTAAAAATGGTGTACTGGAATTTTTTTGGATCATTGTCATTTTGTCAGGGGCATAAAGTACTTTCAGTATTATCGTTTATCGTCATATCTCTATAGTAATATATCATGTTATCGTGCCAGGCCTATTTCAACATTAAATCACTATACTTTCTCTTATATTACCATGTGGTCTTATATCTGTGCTCCATGGGCGTATACTAGTCTATGTGGTTTTAAACTTGTTGTGATACAGCTCAAGATTATTCTAAAGCTCTACAGGAAAGGTTCATTTCAATCCTGCGAATGACTTTTATCTGGTTTCGAAACAAGTCGTAGTATAGATTAGTTTCATTTTCGATACTTTTGATAACCCTACCGTATAGTTCTATTTTGGTGTTTGGTGCTGAATTTTCAGTAGTGGCACTGCAGTGTTACCAACTTAGCATGTTGTCGAAGTGAAAATTCCTGACATCCGCCTGTAAATTAGATCACTATGCAACTGTGAAAGGATGCATTGCTTTGTGTTGATAATGTGTCAAACCGAACTGCCCAATAGGAGCACAGCAGGATGTTGAAGAGAAGGGGGAGGGATCTAAGGTGCATAACAAAACATTTCTTACAACAGGTTTTAACTTTCCATCAATTATTAGACAGTTGACTCATGCTGATTTTAAACCTTTTTTGCATAATAATACGAAATGGTGCTTGACTCTGAAAACGCTGTGTTCCACCTTGTGATGTCATGTGGTAATACAGGAAGTGCCCCTCTGTGTTTTTAAACTCCAGACACCTTCACTCGAATCATTTGGATAATTTCAACCCTAGAATTTCCAATGTCTACTAAAGAGGTAGCAGTTAAAAAAGGAAAAAGTAGCTGTTAACTGGAAAACTACCATTTGGTGACATTGCATGGTGGAACAGAGAATTTTGAGCTTAGAGATGTAAACAGACTTATAATACATTGTTCCTCAAACATTTTTGAATGAAACAAACCATAACTCGTGGTATGTTTTTGATGAGGAAACAGCATTATAACACATCTTAAAGCTCACAAGAGTCAATTTTGCATAATATACGACCTATAATCCCAAAATGAGTGTAAAAAGTCTTCTGTAATGATATGCACTTCTTTCTCATGCTAGCTCTCCTCCTCCTCCCCTCCCCCATCGCTCCCCAGCCCAACAGCAGCAGCAGCAGCAGCTTGTGAAATGTGCCAGATGTCCTTGCCTCAGAGCTGACTGTGTTTGTGTTCCCCTTAATGCTTTAAATACATACCATGATGAGCACAACACTGGGAATATAGCAGGAAGGCTATAGTTGAGCACTGTACATCTGAAGTGTATTGCTTCACTGCGCCGCTGCATCTTATGTAACACGCGTGATTCAGCCCAGGGGCCGGCATCACGCTCACGTTCTATCGAAATGTGTGTCTTCAAATCCCCAGCCCACGTGCGCGCCTCTGCTAGCTGGATGGATAATATACAGAGTGGGCATGCTGTCTATCTCTGCCCATGCTATGCTACGCTACGCTACAGTGCTGCTATGGCTATGATTTGTGAATGTTATGCTCAGATAGGAGGGCAATGGCACTATGGTGAGTCACTAAATCAAAAGCATAACATTGTAGAGGGCGGAGAGGAGAGGGCTACGCCTTTAAGAGTAACGCCTAAAGGCACGGTTTGTTCTGTTATTGTTTCGTCTAATGTCATAATACAAGCCACAACCCACTGTTTTCTTATGAGCAAACATTTGATTTGATTTGTAAAAACTAAAAAGATAATTTTATTTGTGGTGTAACTTCCTTAGTAAAGTAAAACCCGAATATGCAAACTAGCTGCTAGTGCTGTCACTATACTAAAATGTCAAAGTCTGTTTCGATACTAAGGAATAGACTCGATACTCAATACCGATTCTGATACCATGGTGATAATTTTAAAAACTCTTTATTTAGACAATAGGTTGAGATTTCCATGTCATTTACATTAAACTGTAGTACTTTCTTTAACTCTACCATGTGGCTTTATATCTGTGTAATTCCTCAGTCTTTCAGTCTATGTGACTTATATTTTTTTCTGATACAGCTCATTCTAAAGCTGTTGGGGAAAGGTTAATTTCTGTCCTGTGAATGTGACTTTATTAGTATCAATACTTCGTCAAATATGATCTGATCTATACACCAGCTGTACTGTTTATTAGCATCTGGTTTTCCATACTTTTGCCAACCCTAATTGTGGTGTAACATCCTCAAAGTAAAACCAGAATATACAAACTAGGTGCTGTACTTTTCTCTCTCCAAAATGTTAATTTATAGATGTAGTTTAGACACATGTTGAAACAAGAATGGAAAAGAGTTACATTTTTAATTCAGACTTTGGAGTGAGCTGCTGAATCATTCATGTCGACATCACATGCCCAAACTGAACACGCGATTTCGAGGATCCAATTTCATGGCTTTACATTTGAAAAAAGCAAGACAAAACTTATCTCAAAGCCAAATGAGTTGAGATACTGCCAAAATATTGAAAAACATAAATGCAGTGAGCGAGTATAAGACATAAAATAAAATGACTTGGACTCAAAACTGGTGAAACTCCAAACCTCGTGATTCATTAATAAATCACAATTCTTACTTTTTGAGTTCTCTTTTGGTAACATTGGGATTGTCTGTCTTGCCAACATATATTATTCACAGGGTAATCCCATGATGTGTTGCGGAGATGGCTCTGGAAATTTCCATGAATAGGAAATGTCATTGGCGCTGACGGCCATATTCCGAACAGTAGCAAAGCGAAAATAGGTTTTGACAAAGTACGCTAAACACGCATTTGGCCAAAACGCATATAATCAAAACTAAATTGAACTCGGAAAAAAAATAATTTGGTTTGTAGATAAGACTGAAAAAAACAGACCAGATTTACATGATTTATTGAAGTGAGTCCAGTTGATAAGGCTCGCTAACTTGTTTTGTTGACACAGCTGTTATTGCTAATGCTACATCTTATAAGAGATCAGATCCGAGCACACACTGTACTCACAGCCTACACTTGAGGTTCCTTATTAAACAATGAAAGGAAAAGGTTGAAACTTCCCCGGTGGCCCCCGTCGGAGCAGGTACAAAAGGGCTCGATCCTGCTGTCCTTCATGCGCAAATGCTTCAACATGTTTTTTACCTTTGTATGCCGTTTGGATGTCTATCGTAAACTAGTAGAGTTGTCAAAAGTATCGAAAATCAGATAATAATCGATATTAAAACTAGTCTTGAAACTAGATATTTGTTTGAGAAAGTATCAATGCTAAAAACGTCTCAATAACAGAACAGAAATGCGTCTTTCCTAAGTTATTATCTTTTGTCGTCTATATTTACTGGAGTTTTTATCATCAGTATATCGAATTTCAAAATTTGTTATGGTGACAGGCCAACCTATGGACCACTATGGAAACTACCTGGATAACTGAAGGATTACACAGATATAAGAGCACATGGGAATATAAAAGAAAGTATTTAACATTGCATATTAATAAAGTATCAAGTCTATTCCTTAGTATCGAAATATAGTATGAAATTTTAGTATTGTGTCACTGTAAAAGTATAAGAAGTAATAACCATTTTGCTGTTAGACTGCCAGAAAGCTCCAATGTCAGTTCTTTTATTTCAAGTGCATTGACTGAGTGCCACCAATTCCATCACTATAAAGCTATAGCCTGGTCTTTGTCCTTTCCAAGCTGTTCTGACGTCCAGTAATGTGCCTTACACTTCCTATTATGGTGTCAATCGCTTACAGTAAGTCCTTGAGGGTTGTTTCTGGGCTTCGGATGTGATTCAGAAGGAAAAATATGGCTTTGAGGCTTTGTATTTTTACTCCCTTTGATTGTCTTTTATTTCCATCATCCAAAATGGCCTTGTCACGATATTAAAATGTCAAACTCGATTTAAAGTTGAAAATCACATTCTATTGTCTAATTGAAGAGTAATTTCTTTTATATTACCATGTGGTGTTTCATGTGTGTAATGTCTGTCGTCCAGGTAGGTTTCATAGGGTTGGCCTGTTACGAAGACAAATTTTGAAGTTCAATATATCACTGAAGTATATATAGACGATAAATGATAATACTGAAACAAATTTTTGCTACGAACATGATAACCAAAGAGCAGATTCAAACCACAAAAACATTATTGTTAAAAAATCATGAACTGCAATAAACAGCAGAATGAAACACTTTAGTACTTAGTTTGCATGTGTAATGAGTCATAGAAGTTACTAATTCAACCTTTTATGGCTTAAATATTACCACAGAGCCTAAAAATAACAAAGACGTCTATCCATGGGCGTATACTAGTCTATTCTATGTGTCTCATTCTTGTTCTGATACAGCTCAAGCTCATTCTAAAGTTATTCAGGAAAGGTTCATTTCTGTTCTGTGTTTGAGACTTTTTTTTAGCATCGATACTTTCTCAACTAAACATCTGGTTTTAGCATCGATTAGTATCTGATTCCAAACGTAGTCACAAAAAACGGGAAAACACCAGCGAATTCCCATTAACAGATCCGCAGTGACGTTTACAACAACATGTGTGAGAACGGGAAATGGTTCGGCTGGAAGAAAAATACGTGTCAAAGGCTATGGCAGAGAGCAGGGGAATTGGCCCACTCCACATCCCCAAGAGAGTCACGCATCAACCATAGCGCCGGCTTTACTTTCATTTTTCTCAGTCCCAGTCTTTTGTTTTCGAACATTTGCGTCGGACCAACCCACAATTTTCTTTCAAATGCCTAGTTTCGCAGAGGAAGAATGTATGACAACTCCCCTGCTCGCTTTAATAACAGCCTGTACAGCGCGGTGGCCGGCACCGCGTCATGGCCCAGACCGCAGAGGAAAATATTCTGAATGAGACATGCCCGGCTTCTTTCATCACTTTGAAACACATAAAGGGATTGTGGGCGGATTTGAAGTGTGGACGTTGTTTAGTGTTGTCTAGTCTTTGCTTTTTGATTATTATGTGGGATAAACATACACAATTGACCATATGTTAGCAATGTGTACTTTTCGAGCTCAAAATTGAAACATGTCAAAGACTAAACCAGGATCCAAGAGCATTACATTACATACAGGTGGGCCACGATTAAAATCCCTCAGTCGTCCAGGCAGGTTCAATAATGGTCCATGGGCGTAAACGAGTCCATGTGGTCGTATACTTCATGTGTCAACAAAATCAGTTAGCGAACTTTATAAACTGGACTCCCTTCAACAAATCATGTAAATCTGGTCTGCTTTTTCACTCTTATCTACAAACCAAGTCATTTTTTTCCAAGTTCAATTTAGTTTTGATTATATGCGTTTCGGCCAAATGCGTTTATAGGGCTTTTTGTCAGAACCTATTTTCGTTTGCTGCTATTCGGAATATGGCCGTCAGCGCCAGTTGAACATTACATACAGGTGGGTCATGATTGAATTTGGAAACTAGATACTCATTTGAGCAGGTATCGATACTAATATAAGTCACATTCACAGGTGAGAGATGAACCTTTCCTGAATAGCTTTAGAAAGAAGTATAAGACTAGCATACGCCCATGGACCTACTATGGAACCTACCTGGACGATTGAGGGATTACACAGAAGCTACATGTTAATTTTAAAAGAAAGTACTGCCATTTAATGTTGAAAATCACATTCTATTGTCTAAAGGAAGGGGCGTTTTAATTATCACTGTTGTATCGGAATCTGCTTTGAGCACACATGGGCACAGTGCAACCACCTTTGTTTACATACTAATTGTTTGCTGATGATTTGCACTTGAACAAACATGACTCCCGTACAATTACTGGTACAAAACTATTCCCCGAAGCCCTGTTAGTCCTGGTGGTTTCCAAACTGCGGAGGAAGAAGAGCAATGTCTTTTTTTTTTCCTGAAACGTGAGAACAAAGAAGGCTTTTAGGGGGGAGGAGGAACCCACGGGCCAAACCTCAGCTACGATGCTAACTCTCTCTAATCGTGTGTGTGTGTATGCAAGTATAAGAGTTGGATTGAGCCAAAAAGTGTACTCAAGTAAGTGTAATGTTACTTCAAAGGTAGTGGTCCAAGAAATTACTCGGGTAAGAAAAAGTATTTGAGAGAGACAAAAAAATGAGAAAAACAACAAATCATTTCATATTGTCAACATAAAGCTTTTGTCACTTGTAGACCTACTCACAGTGGGAAGAGGAATCTAAGCTAAATATTACTCAAGTAGGAGTAAAAGTATGCTGCTAAAAAGTTATTCAAGTAAAAGCCACGGAGTAAATGTACTACCCACTTCAGGCGAGCTTTCTCAGCCGTCTTTGTCTCTATGTGGACTGAAGCCATTAACCAGGTGAGAGCGCAGAGCATTAGCGGCGGTCCGGTCGAATCCATCAGCTTTTCCCTTTCATTACCTGTGCGTTTATCACTCAAGCCATCACTCTCCTCACACCTCAGTCTGTCTATAGCGCGCCCGTTTCAATCAGGCCTCGAGGGAAAGTTTAATACCTTATACCGGGCTTGGAATACTCCATAGAAACACTTTACACTTTTAGCAGACAGTTCAATTACTTGTACAAAATCCCAGATGGTAGGATTATTGTTAGCAGGTGGAGTGGTAGCTAAGTTTGGCTATTCTGGTTTGAGTTTAGTACTGTTGGGGGGGCTTTGTAATTAGACTTTTTAAAACGAATTGCATTTTAGTTTGGCTATTTTTACTGCTGGGTTTGTAATGTCAAAAATAGTAACTCCTTAAAGTGTAAAATGGCGTACACTCAAAAGAATGGCATGAATACAGCTTCGGTTAAAATTTTTACTGAACGCATTGTCCACCTTCAAGGCACTCAAAGCACTTTACATCATGAGTGTTTTAACAAAATCTGTGGATCTATGCAAATATCTAGAACTATAACTTAGGCCTAAACCATAATATTGAAACCAAACCAAGCCAAAAAGCAAAATTGTCCCCTCAAAATATTCAGAATCTATAATATTAAAAAAAAAACCATGAGCTGCAGTAAATAAATAGCTGAATGAAACACTTTCGTAATTAGTTTGTCTATAATGAGTCAGAGTTCATAATTCAACCTTCTATATCTAAAATCTTATATTGCACAGCTAATAACCAAAAATCTCACACTGACACAAAGCAAAGGTACACACAACAAAAATTATTGTTCCATCCGTCATGTAATAAACGGTAAGTCGATATAGTAATCATCGTGACAGGCCTACTATTACTAACAATACAATATAGCAGACAAGGACACTCACGGATACCGCAGCCATGGCAACTTTGTGCTTGTCAGTTCACTCTTCCATTACCTAAACCAGAACAGAATCTTAAATGCACTACTATTCATTTGCACACGTATTACTGATAACCTCTTATTCAGAAAGCATTACATCTCCATTATTGATTGATTGGTTTATTTCGAGTTAGTGCCAAGAGAAAAGAATAATCATGTTTACTACATGTACATTGTAAACAAAAGAAAAGCACATCTCTCAAAAAGAAGTGGGAAGAAGAAAAACTTATATTAACCCACCAAAGTTCGGGACCTATTTTTTACAAAGAAATCATTAAAGTTGTTAACAATGCTGGGCATGTCATCTATCACAACATTCTCATCAACAAAATAATCAGGGTACGAATGCTTATTAGAGCCTTCTTTGATTACGCTATTCAATATACCCCACATTTTTTTTACATTGTTTTTATTATTTTCGAGCAATTTATTATAATACAATTTTCTACTGTTTCTTATGATATCTGTCAACTGATTCTTATATAATTTGTACCTTCTTTCTGAATCCTTCGTTTTCAATTTTAAAAATTGTCTATAAAGATACTTTTTCTTTTTACAAGCATTCTGCAGCCCTGTTGTTAACCAAGGACAATTTGGTTTTCTCTTTTTAGTTCTACATTGTTGAACGGGACAATGTTTATTGTATGATGACAGAAATATATCTAAAATATTATTGTAGGCTCTATCAACGTTGTCCTCCAAATATACTGATCTCCAATCCTGATAATTAAGGTCATCATTCAGTGATCTGACATTGCCATCAGAATGCATTCTTCTGTATGTAGAATTATACACATTGTAAATCTTGTTAACTTTTTCGCCACAACAGAGGAATACTGGTAAGTGATCTGTTATATCGCAGATCATTATACCACTAATATTATTGTTCACATTGTTAGTAAAAATATTGTCAATAAGGGTAACACTGTGATTTGTAATTCGGCTGGGTCTTGTAATTGTTGGGTATAAGCTCAGGCTATACATTCTGTTAAGAAAGTCGTCTGTCAATTTATGTTTAGCAGGATTTAATAGATCGATATTGTAATCTCCGCATATGTAAATTGTTTTGTTATTGCTCATAGAGAACATTGTTTTCTATCCAGTCATTAAATACTTCAACATTTGTGCCAGGAGATCGATATATACAGCTGATTACAGCATTTTTTGTCTTTAAGTTACAAATCTCAACTGATACACACTCTAAGATGTCCTCAACTACAACTGACAAATTATCAATTACTTTAAACTTTAATTCCTTACGCACATATATAGCAACTCCCCCCCCTGATCTGTTAATTCTGTTGACATAATTGAGTTCATAACCATAAATGTTAAAGTCCATTCCCTTCTCCTCCTTGAACCAGGTTTCCGATACTGCAATTACACTGAATGGAACAGTAAACTGCAAAGTATTCTTTAATGGAAAAAAAGTTTGCATACATACTTCTGCTATTGAAGTGTATACTTGAGAGTTTGTCATCTGATTTAATAGAGTGTTCAAATTCATGCGCTGTGTAATATTTGCTATCTACATTTATAGAAGAGAAGAGTTTTATAAATATTTTACAGTGTCTGACCCATGTACCTTGGATCAGCCTTTGTTTCTTGAGTTGCCTGGCCCTCCTAGCGATCTCTGCGTTCCTCGGTGTCAAATGGTCGTTCATGTAGACCTCCGTGCCTCTTATTAAGGTACTTTGAGGTCCACCAGTGTGACAGTCCACACAGAGGAGCTGCACACACAAGAATTTGCCGCTACATTGCTGCATTCATCTTGCTTTCAATAATATGGATTCCTCGGTTTTGTACTGAAAAGAAACCAGCCAACATTGTGATGCCAACACAGATATCAAAGCTGCTATCGAGGTATTTTCGAGACCAACTGAGACTTCAATTCAAGTAAAATTTTGTTTAATCTTTTTCATATTTTAATAAAGTGGTTACATGCTTTATAAGGTGCTAGTTCGTTTTTAACAGTTTGCAGACATCCATAGCTATTCCTCATGTACCAAATGCGTTCCTAGCATCCTTATTTTTCTAATTATTCACAAGGATGAGTTTATAAGTGCTTCTCACAACTTTAAGAGGCCAGATTGGAGTTTTGCCATCACAGTAACAACTAATAACAACAAACACGCTAAGAAAAACGAACATGCTTACAACTAACATGCTAACAACAACTAACATGCTAACAACAACTAACATGCTAACAACGACTAACATTCTCTTGGCAACAATAGCTAACAGCAAAAGTAGGACTGCCACGTCAAAATAAAAAATACAGCAAATGGTAATATAATGTAATGGTAATGTTTTTAAATGCATAATACATGACAAATCCTATTAAGACATTTGTGTATTATTCGATTGTGACATTTAATGGTTGAGTTAAGTCGGTTCGAAGTTGTTTGGCACTTGTCTGAAGCAGCAGGCAGTCCTAATGATTTCCAAAGGGCCCCATCGCAGGGACTAGCCCGCTGAGTGGAGGACAACTCTTGACTAATGAGCTGCTAAATATATCCCGCAGTCTCTCCTGTCTTCTCCTGCCTCTGTAAACTCGCCCAAACAATTTATAATTTCATTTTCATCAAAAACGCAATTATTACTATTACATTATCTCCCCAGCACATCTCGCCTTTGATGCGTTTGTCTTTATACCCACAACCGAAGCGGCGTAGGCAGGCTTTCGTCACGCAGTTAGTCAACATCAGCAGCATCCTGTTCAGACAAGTTCATCCCCCTGCACACAGAAGGCATTGATCAACCCACACAGCTTGCTAGCTAGCATTAGCCAATAGCTGACACACACAATCCACAAGTTGCCAGACTGTGAGCAACAGCTATCACAGCTTATGATGTGGGATTCAATGAGGGTTTTTTTTTTTTTTGTTGTTTTTTTTACATCAAAACTTAATATTCAGAGTAACATAACAGATCAAGCAGGAGGTATTAGAAGATAAGAGCCATCATGTGTATCAATCTAGAGTTTAATGTGACGATATCCGATTTGATGTGCGCTGCTTCCTTTAGGTTATTTTTCATACATAATGGCATTTGACAACTTATTTTTGCTCAAGGCTGACACGGATTTGCAAGAACTTTTTCCAACCAACTTCAGACTACTGGTGACCTAGCGCAGCCAAACGAATAGACCAAAATATCTTCAAGTGTAGTGAAGTGGCTCCAGGAAGTTTTATACCGCAATAATGGTAAGTATGCGAGGACTACAAAGTTAGCTACATCAAAAACTTTGGCAACTGCAGAGTAGCACAAACTGTACTTGGATCAAGAAATTTCCAGCGTTGGTGTTACAGACAGCTCAATCATCCCCAAACGATTGTATCTTTTTATGGGCGGTGTCCTCCTTCCCCCTCTTTTTGTCCAGTATTATATCATAACTAAACTACAACATATGTTCTGGGGAGGATTGTTTTCACCCTTTCAAATGACCATGATCCCAGTCTGAAATGTCGCAAATCACACGTTACCCAATACACGTCATCCCTATAAGTTCACCCCGTACCATCCGACACAGCTAGCTAGCCAACGCTAATGAATCTAGCAGTCTCCTCTAATTAGACCCGGAGTTGCAGTTGTCCATCTTTTCCCCCCCCTTAGTGGACTTGTCTGCTTTGCACAGAGTCATTAAAAAGTGCGGAGTGTCTAGCTGACGGCGGCTGATACGGAGCTGAGCCAAAGGGCAGGGCTCGACACGTGCTATCGCGCTGCATTTGTGCGGCTGGCTGAGGCGGGCGAGCTGACAGGGGCGGAGGTGAGCCACAGCTGTTTCCCTTTAAGTCCTTTCTGCACAAACACTGTCCTCGCTATCTCTGTAATATGAACAATATGGATCTAGTTTTTATAGTTCAACTGCGACTTTCATTCAGTGTTTCCAAAGTCTTGAAAATGTTAGGTTTTATTGCATTATAACATAGCCGAACAGTGTAATGAGAATGTACAAAGTTACGGCGATATCATTGAAGAAAGGACACACGCGCTAGGCTAGATTGAAAAGTAAAAAATGTCTAGAGGAAGTGGAATATTTGTCTGTACAGGATACTTTAATGTATTCCCATTTTAACTTTGCTTCAGCAATTGCGTTCCTAGGCCTCTCTATTATATCATTCTAGTTAGCGTACCAGACACACGATTACTCTGCTTTTATTTTTAACACCAGATGCCCTCCCACAACCTATGCACACACTTTGATTGGCCTGATCACTGCCAAGTATCACTACAATAACAAAAAACATCCTGTATAGTCAATCCATAGTCATAAGACATGTTTTCTCATAACATGTCCCCCCATCTACTCTCCCATTCATCTCTCTGTCCATTGGAGGCTATTCTAGAGCATTATGCCTGAAGTACTGTTCAATATTTCCTGTGTATTTCCTGTTTGGCCTTGGCGCTGCTCTGTCCTAGGGGTTATGATGTAAGAGGTTCATTAGAAGCACTGTGGACTTATTTAGCGTCCACTTGGCTTGAGTCCACTCTAATGCCCTATGCCCACATGACATTATCTGCAAACAGCTCAGCAAACACGGGCCTATGTGAAAACCTTGCATGGCTACATCTTAAAAGGACTATTGTTTCGAGCTTGTATGTTTTAAATCGGCTGTACCCAATTTTTTTTTATTTCAAAAACATGCCTGGACATATTTAGTTTGTCTCTTTCTGTCCTATGTCGCAATTGTCTTTTTAAACTCCATAAGCCGTATGCCTTCACCAAAATCTTTTAATGGTATCAATAATTTCCCCCATTGCTAGCTTTACATTTTTGACCAAAATCTAGCGTAAGCCTGAAGCGCGTATTGCATATTTGAGCAAGTATTGACTGCAAGTAGTTGTCAATGTGTTTCCGTTGAGTTAGACTGAGCGACACAAAGCAAAGACTGGGAAATCATTCAGGAGGTATCTTGAAGACAATAACTCGCCCCAGCTCTAAGCATAAGTTTAATCTTTTTATGAACCAACATCTGTCTAAAATACAGCCCTGTACTGCTCCATACACTTCATTGACCATCATTCCCAAACATATAAATGAATGAGATAGCAGCAGGCATATTGTCCTATATTTAAATGTCACTGTTATGGCGGTATAAAGTGAACAAACGGCGCTGTTACCGGGGAGTCTGGGTAATAATAATATACGTTATGGGTGATGTTGGCTGCAGGCCTAGTTTTTACTGACCGCACAGTTTCATCTCTTTATTTGTATTTGCAGAGTATGAGCCGTAGACTGGAAAACATACTGTACTTTGCACCTTCCTCTTTGCCACAATTAACTTTATAACTTCCCCATTTATTGTCTGCTCCCTTACCGTGACCTCACAATGTTAATTTGATTGAAAGTGTTGACATTTGGTCTTTAAGAAATAGTTCCCCTTTTTTAGGCTAAATCACAGTTTCATGTATGTCGTCTGAGTGCTTACAGTTTGAAAAACCAGGAACTACAGTCACAACTGAACCTGGCTTACCAGTAGGTCATAATAACACATTTCAAAGTACGTTAAACTGAATATAAATAATAAACAATAATACTGAAACCAAACCATAAAGCAGAATTATCCCCCCAAAACTATTTTGAATGTACAATATTAATAAAAGATATGAGCCGCAGTAAATACATAACATGCAACCCTTTTGTTAGTTTGTATATATTAAGAGTCACAATTCATTTATTCAACCCTGTACAGCTCAAATCTCATTATAGTACAGAAAAGTAACCAAAATCTTTCCAATAGTGCAAAAAAAAAGTCCCCACCAAATATTATATTGACCCCCAAAAAGTATTGTTCCATCTGCCGTGTATTGAATAATAAGACGATAGAGTAGGCCTTGTGACAGGACTACTTACCAGTGCCTTAGAAATGTCAACTGTGAACTGAGTTTTGATTATAAAAATAAATCACCTTTGTAAATCCAATACTTTAAAAAAAAAAACTCACTTAGATATGAATCCAAAACACAATAAATCGGTGTACATAACAAAGCGCACCATGTAGCCTTGTTGCCTTTTGTCAGTAGTAGTGGCAAAAGTTCAAAAGGTTGTCCACCCCATTAGCTGGCTGCCATTTGTGCACACACTTGCCACAACAGTTGCTCTATAAAGTGCAATTGGACTCTGTGTGCCCGGCGCTGACAGACTGCACGCCGTAACAGTACTTGTATTGTTGAGTCATTGGACATAATGCCAAACTGTGAGGAACGCCATCTTCATCTCTCCTCTCATTTATGCTCCTTTGATTTTAATTAAATAACTGACAATGTAAAGCTTGTTCTAAGACGTCATGTACTTTCTGTAACTTGTGACTGTTTCCTCAGCTCCGCAAAGGCAATAAACTTGTTGATCAAAGAAGAGTTGAAGCGAAGTTCAGTCCAACAGAGGGTTCAGTGTTGGCAAGTGGTTAGTGCTTGGAGGTAATGTGACCCAGTTCAGATTATAATTCATTTAGAGGTATTTTTAGATCAGGATAAAGGCTTACAAGAAGAGCATAATTATATTTTTGTCATTAAATATTCCAAATGAGAAAAGATGATGAGTCCTGGGAAATTTGCTTTTGACTAACACAGTGATGTAACACAATATGGCCATTCATAAGACCATATAAGGACGTGCTAATGTTCTCAAGTAAACACAAGCCAATATTAGATTAAAAGGTTCAACAAATCACACAGTTGCACAATTATATTTTGGGAATTCAACTTGTTGCATTTGCTGATCCTGATGGCGTATTAGGACTGAATCAAATTCAGGAACAGCCATCTTGTACTGTAGCTTTACGTCTTTGTTCCTGTCAGCATAACACATTTGCATGCACTATATTTGAGACTCTACTGTAGGGCTGAACCATTTTGGCAAAATATCTAATTGCGTTTTTTTCTGGCAAACAAGGGCACATATTAGGCTATTTTCTGATCTGTCATAATGTTGTTTCCTCATCACAAACATGCCTGGAGTTGTGTTTTGTTTCATTCACACATGTTTAACACAGAAACTATGTATATTTAGGGTGAGTTCTTCTCTCAAACAGAGAACACACTGTTCCACCTTATGATGTCATGTGATAATACAGAAACTGTTCCTCTGTGTTTTTTTTATTCCATACACCAAGCATGAGTGAATGAAAGAAAAACACAACTCCAGGTATGTTTTCGATGAGGTAATGACATTCTAACATGAGTCATGAGTCAATTTTGTGTAATATAGGACTTTTAAACTTGTCCAGAGGGATTAACATTAGAAAGAAGACTGAAATATGAACTGCTAAACTAATACAAGAATCTCATGTATTTCTGAACATGCTTGTAGAGGTCTAAACTACAGGGTTACCAGGTTTTTAGATAATGAGACAGGATATGTTATTTGGACAGGACAAAAAATGGCTTCTCTTTTTCTGTCAAATTCGATTTCGATTGCGATTAACTTTTGAGCAGTAGAGTAAGACTGTGAGATTAGAGTATAGTGACATGCATACTTAAGTGTGTTTTTTTTTGTTTGTTCACTTTTTAGTAAAGTTATAACCTGGCTCTACTCTACAGTACATTATATTACTCAAGAGTCATAAAACATACCAAAAAAACAAATAAAAAACACCCAACGACTGTGTTCAGGACTCCCCCCTCACTCTCACCTTGCACAAACGACGCCTGCTGAAATATTAGCAGCTCGCAGTTGCGCTGACAGCATTTTGGGGGGGCACGTGTGTTTTTGGGAGGGGACCCGCACGCGCTTTTGTTCTCGCTCGGAAAGCTGAGAAGGAGGAATTTCTGCCTCCCAGCTGTCCTGCCACCCGAGGGAGCGAGAGAGTGGGAGGGAGGGTGGATGAGTAGGTGTCCCGGTTCAGCTCACATGCACCCATCTGCTCTGTACTGGCTGTTACCATCGCGGGCCTTTTACAATAGAGGTCTCGGCCCCCCGCCCTGCCCCACAATAGATCTGTATGCATATTTAACCCTTCGAATGCAAAATCTGTTGTGCTTTTCAGAGGCACGCTGCTTAAATCTGCCACAGTGACCCTGCCCTGTGTAAGCCGGGACAATAGGGTTTAATAGTGGAGCACGTGGATGGCTAAAGGGAGCAGAGCATAAGCAGAGGGGAGTGGGTCAAAGGAGGATGTTTCTGTTTGGAGATGTTTGGAGACCTCACTCACCCCGAGAGCCGTTTGATACCGCTGCAGGAAGAGAGTCGCGCTCCGTTCTTGTTCGGGATCATTTCCTGTTTACCGCAGACATGTTGGATATTTGTATGTTTGTTATCAATAAACTTAACATGTCCTTTTAAGTTACCGTACTCTTCTACTGCTTCAACTCAGCCATGTGCAGTGAGTTCAATAGTAGTACTTTCTTTTATATTGAGATGTGGCCTTATATCTGTGTAATTCCTCAGTTGTCCAGGAAGGTGCCATAGCGGTCCATGAGTGTATACTAGTCTATGTGGTTTTATACTTGGTCTAATACAGCTCAAGATCATTCTAAAGATATTCAGGAAAGGTTCATTCCTGTCCTGTGAATGTGACTTTTTTAGTATCGATACCTGCTCAAATCAGTATCTACTTTCAATACTAGTTTTAGTATCGATTAGTATCTGATTTAGATCTTTTTTGACAACCTGTTTGCTTACAGATCTAATCCTTTGTAACAACACTACCCAGCCCCTTCTGCACTTCCCTCTTCATCGTCTCCCACCTCCTCCACACACCGTCAGTTTTCTCATTTACCTCCCCCCACAGGGAACCCAAACAACCACCTCGATTAGCAAAAAAAAACATGCACTTCACGCTCCGAGGCAATGCTATTTGTTCTGCATTCTCAGTTTTACAGTGACACAGAGCCGTCTTTCTGTACACAGCTTTATCCTCTTTTCACCCCCAAGATCTTTTGACTTTAAAGTGCGTTTGGCAGGTTAGAATACTCCTCTATGACAGGTTAGACTACTCATGTCCCTAAAACATGATTAACATCATTAGATTTAAGATTTTACTAAAAAAAATTGCCAACTCTTTTCTATTTTGTAAGTTTTGTAAAGTTTATAATATAATTTCTGGTTGGACACAGGGAGCAGACAAGTGATAATTAGAAAAATCAATTCATCTGTCAAATGCACTTTAAATACGAGTATGAAGCAGATTTGAGCTTGTATGCGTGACTCTCTCTCCCCCTCTCACACAGGAGGCAAACCCTACACCACTAGTATCACTTACACACACTTCAAGCGTCCCAAGTTACGGACCGCGTCACCCGCCCAGGTCGCCTCGCACCAAATGTCTCGCACTGAAAAGTCATCTGCCACGGTGTAAAGCCACTGACGAAAGGGAAGCTGATATTCAGATAGGATAGTCTTTACAAAGCGTATCATATAAAGTTGTTTGAAATATGATTGGAGTTGGGGTTTAGTACACACAAGGCTTTGGGTTACAAATATAGAGCGTAATGTATAGGCTTTAAGTTATAAGATCGGGCGTCTTTGTCACTGTGTGTTTTGGAGCGTGGATTTCATAACTGAGAGGTATAATGTGCAAGTATATGAGCACAAAGGCAGGCCGGTAATAGGAAGGCCTTGATAGAAAAAAAAAATAATTCGATTAGGTTGTAAAGTAATGCACTGTAAGAAATATTAACATTTACAAGCCTGATGTGTCTTCAAGAATGCAATTTGCTTTGAATAGAATCCTAACATCACAATACTAGGAAGTTGTACCATGGTTTATCTACATAGGTCTATTATACACCAGTCCAAAATGGTTCATTTTCAAAATATACTACTTCTTCTGACAATTTTTTGCTGTTTTATGTTCTGTTCATAATACAATAACGCAATAGTTACAGATCAAAAATACTAATTTCAATGCAGCGATCCAGCTTTTTCAGTTCGATCCCAGTGTAGAGACTGAAAACGGCCTTTATTTCTTTCAGACTAAAACAAAACTGATCAAAACATTTTAGATAGCTGTAATTTATCACTCAAGTAACAACAGAACAACAACAAAACAAAAAAAATCAAGCATTCTGGACCAACTATGAACAGTAACAGTCTTATTACATCAATTTATATGTCCAACGAGGACGCCTGAATCGATATTTGGAAGGTTATATCCAATCCCGTATCGAATCGATGCATACTTTCTTCAATGGTTAAAAAAACATGACATGTCAAAATATTTGCTTTTATTTTATTTCAACACAAATGCATGTAGTTTTGATATTAACTTAAGTATCGGTTTATATCTGTTTTGTTTATTTCCTTGCTAACCCTAATAACTGACAAAAACATGCAAAGACAGAAATAAATACATTTAAACAATAGGCATTTTCCCAGCCCAACTATCTCCATTGTCATAGTATTACAACAACAGACTGAAACGATCGCAGCACCTTTTCTGCCCCCAATCCCAGGGTCCACTGCCTTTAACAAACAGCTCGGTGAAAATCCCTCCAGATTAGTCCCTCAGTGTGACAAAATAACAAAAAAACAACCCGCTCATCCCACTACAACAACAACAGAAACGACCCTGGATTGGTGCCAACATCCAGACCACAACATATTTACCACAACGAAGAAGAGAGCATCATCATCCTCTTGGCCTTTCGCTTTAATCCCGTCCCACCCCTGCCCCCTTTTGGACACTGTACTGTACCACCCTGTTTTATAGCCTATTGTTCTGGCAGCTGGCTCTACAGCGCTCCCAGCCTGTCACAGAGAGTCATTACATTTGTCATAGCTCGGATTGGAACCCTCCTGTCGTGATGATTTTTTTATATTGTGTGTGTGTGCCCCTCCCCCGCTGTTCTTGGCTAGTGGAGCCATGGTAGGTAACAGATGGAGAAAAGAGATATTCACAGCCTAGACGTGCTCTTGGTGAATGGGCAGGAGGATTTTTAACACCCCCGTGACCCCCCAGTGTCTCATCCGGACCGGGCTAAGGCGATTCAGGTTGGGATTAGGCAACGTCCTGATTCCTGGATAACCAAGCATCTCCCCAGTCGCCAACATATATGTATTTAAACGTCATTTGCCCTCTTGAATTTGATATTTTCATGGTGTTTTTTAAATTTGTATTTTTGTGGTGACATTACAGAATACAATGATGTCCTAATCTCGATCTAATATTCCTGTATTTATGATTATCTAATGGAATGTTTTCCATTCATAGACTATATATATAAATGGGCATAGCTAACCTGTTAGCCACCGCGTTCCAAATAGGAAGTGATCATGGGCGTGCTTCCTCCTCTATTGACTCACTGAAAAACTGTCGCCCCTCTCTCTGTAACTGCTGCAGTGAGCCTCGTCATTGTGGTCTTAAAATGTTCGTATTAACCCATTAACCTGCTCTACATGACCCTGTTGTTTTTTTATTTTTTATTTTATTTTGCTGTTCTGTCTGTAAATCAAGATATAAATATTAATAGCAAACATTATAAACAGGCAAATCAGCCACCTTTTTTACCCCCGAAGTCATTCCTGCTAGCGTTAGTAACAGGTTTGACTGACAACGTTGCTAACGGCACACACCGTGCTAAACCAGCGGTGTGGGCGAAAAGGAGCGTTACCTTCAGCCTCGTCCTTGGCAGTTGGAATTCCAGATACAAAACTCTGCTCCAAATTCACCGCTATAACAGCTCGCCTTGATGAGCTTCATTTGACTGGAGCCAAATGCTGTGGTTGACGTCACACTCACTTAGTCCACTTCTTTATACAGTCTATGGTTCCATAATTCATTTTTTAAAAAGTTGTCAAAAAATTGCAGCGTAGATGCTAATTGACACTAAAACTAGCATAAAAATGAAACACCCATTTGAACAGGTACTGAAAAAAAACATCTACAGCAAACCCAGACTCCATCGTTCAGTGAAAACACATGATAACTCCTTGTTTTGTCATGTTGCTCAAAGTAAATTACATGGTACCCAGTTGAAATATTTGTCCTTCAATTTCCAATTCTGTTCTTTAAAATTGCAAGTTAGGGTCAGTGCTTGGCTGAAGATTTTCTGCATTGATATTACACTGCTTTTGATTATTTTTTCTGTCTTTACTTATGTTTTTTATGTTCTGCGGTGGAACAAATGCCCGAGCAGTGAGACACCATTTGTGATTATGACTCATCTCGTCTTCAAAAGCTCAAAACAACACACTGCTGTCTTTTTTGGCAGCGCTCTGGTCATATACTCTCTACTCTTACAAGCATAACAGATCTAGTGCTTCAGATTTAAGTACTTTACAATACGTAACAAAAAGAATCCCATGGTTCTATACTAACACTACTATTTGAATTCTGTATCCATTATAGAGTTTCTGTGCGTACTTGCCCTACCCACTGTATGGAATGTACTGTATCGACTGCTCCTGGCTTCACTTGTTCAGTCTCACTTCACTGGACTTGCCTCGACACGCCTCCCTTTGCCTAGGGGCCTCCGTGATGCTCGCGTTTTTAACTTTTTTTGCTTGGAACAGAAAGTTTGCTGTATTTCTTACCTTCACACTAAAGCATTGGAAAGCAATCTTATGTTGGTGTACAGTCACAACGTATGTCATTTACCAGATTGGAAAGATTGCCGGACCATATTCCAGTAGATGTTGGATGATATAAAGATAAAAAACTGAAACGTGATGTGATGCTTCTGGCAATATGCTATTTTGGTCACAAAGCTAGATTGTGTTTTAGTGCTTTACTCATATACAGTTGTGATCAAATACAATACTGGCCTTGGATACACAAAAAATAGTTAAAACGGTACATTTTTGTAGGGATGCACGATCCAGCTTTTTCAGTTCTGACCCCGATATCTCATCTTTATTAACCGATACCAGTGTAGAGATGGAAAATGGCAGATGTTTCCTTAAAGTTAGTTTATTACACAAAAGATCCAGTTGTGTTATACAACTTTTATTTGTCCTTCAGATAACTACTGAACAGCTTTATATGAATAAAAGTTGTTTATGGGATGTGATAGGCCAAAATCAGGCTGTAAATAGTTTTATTACGTCCAGTTAAAGGCACAATCAGGATGTTAGGGCTGACCCATTGAACCGATACTCAATCCAGCTACTTTTACAGTATCGATGCCAATATTTGGTACCAGTCAATCCTTAATTTTTTTGTCATATTATTGACACTTTTGTTGCTGTATTCATTGTCTTCTTAAATTGTCTACTTACTAAAAAAGTATCTTACTGCAAAAAGGAATTACAAGTAATTACTAAGTACAAGGAGGTTGGTTTAACACACGTAGCTGGTTAACTTTTAACTAGTAAGTATGAGGAAGTAAAGTACTTAGGAAGTCTCATGATGCAGTGCCGCTCAATTTCTGTAGCGTCAACAGTAAATAGCCTATAACCTGGAAAGCAGGCACAACTAGCTACACTCAAATGATATATGTGTTTAATGTGGTTAAAACGATCATAGTTGAATATTTGTATCCACTTAACGACTTAACTTAATTACTGTATCATCCATGTTATGACTACCTGGGTGTTATTTGGTACACCATCATTTTGTAAAAGCTTTCATGAATACAAAACATAGTTTTTTTTGCTATATATTTTAAATTGGCTCTGGTTTAGAGGCTTTTTTGTATTGCATTCTATTTTAAATCATCATTTCTAAACCAATGTACTTGAGTATACTTGAATATACATATATATTATATTCTGACAAAGACTCCTTAAGACTTATTCGAAATGCGTTGGCTCGACTCAGGTAAGAAGAAAAGAGTTCTATGAATCACCTTTTTGATTGTTTTTTTTACTTTAACTTTGTTCTTGTGTATTTGAATATATTCCAAACACGAAACTTGATAGTCCCTGGTATTCTTGACCACTCCTGCCTACTTCTCGAAACTCCACTGTTATCAGCCATTAACTCTTTACAATGCCTTCACAGACTTACTAACTCCTATCTCCACCTCTCTATAAGCTGAAGGCTGGGTGTTTATAACCAGTGGGCGGAGATACCCCAATGTCTTTGTCCCTCCACTCTACCCCAGGAGCCAGATCAAAAGAGAAGTACCACGAATGCCATAAACACTAATCTCCCTTTGCATTGACTCAACCACAAAAGCCCATAATAGTAGTTCACTGCGGCCTGGAGCTTTTTGTCCCAAACCGCCCCCCCCGTAGTCCTGCCTGTCTCGGGGGGGCCGTCAATTCATCACCTCCACCAAACCCTATTAGCATCCGCGCCTATTTAGAGGGTATTTAGCCCCTCTCCAGAGCCGCAGTCAGGTCGCTAATTGCGTTTCAGGCTCCAAAGTGTTTACAGAAATGCGTGAAAGACAAAACAGCTGGTGGAGAGAGGAGTCGGTGGAGCCATTCAGAAATGGATTAGAATCAGAGGGTTAAATCTAATGTGATCAATAATAACAAAAGAATGAATGTGTTAGGGTTTTTGTTATCTGATGCATTTGCTAGCTTTATCTGAATAGCTGTTTTTAAAAAGGGCACTTCATTTAATCAATGCGTGTTTCTGTTTGGTAATGCAGTTTCTTTCTGGCCTCTTGTGATCTTGGACCTAGGGGTGGCCGATATTGACAGAAATGAAAACCTATTTGTATATATTGTCGATAACGGTAATTTATTTTTGCAGTCTATCCGATATACGCTAAAATGTGCATGTGCAGCAAATCGAGCTGGAGGTTCAAGTATCGCACAAAAATAGTGATGGGACTTCAGCTCTTTCAAATCTTTTTGAGGCGTTCATTTCAAAGTGATATATGACAGAAGCCAATGTAAGAACTCTACAAAATAATCACTAAGAGAGAAAACCAAGGCTCAGATATGTTTAAAACGGTTGAAACTGAGCGTAGGAGTGAGTTCACCCTTTGAAATAATAAGTAATCAAAATAAAACACTGCACTACAATAATAATTAAAAAATCTAATTGTTATTATGATATCAAATACCTTTTTTGGTCACAAAGCTCTCACTTGTGTTTTCTGCGCCGCTTTTGAGCTGATGCTTGTGATGGTTCAGGATTAATCAGTATAAAAATACATAGAAATTAGAAAGAAAAATATTTGGTTCTTTTAAAAAATGAGATCTGGTTCCAGCTGGTCACGTTAAAGAACCATTCAAAAGAGCCGACTCATTCACAAATGTCACATCATTACACAAAAAGTTAATATGATCTTATCTTTGCCTATAATATGAACCTTAAAGCCACAGTATGTAACTTTTCAGCCCAAAACATATACTAAAATAAAATCATGTGATATTTGACATCATGTGACTGGGAGAAGGGGGGATTTTATTACACATATTTTATTATTTAGTTATTGTTTAGGCCCCATTACAGTTCAACTTAAACACATTTGTGAAAGTTAGAAATGATCAATATTTAGTTTGTTTTCTTGTTTCCATGGAAATGTTGGTTTGGCTATGGTGAATGTTATGAAGTATGGTTTTAACTTCATTTTTCCATGGAAGCAGGCCACCTCCAGAAAGTTACACATTGTAGCTTTAAGCAACTTTACAAAAAATTGAATGGATCCCAAGTCAGTACACCCAAGGTCAATTATGATCTTATAATATTATTTTTGTTTTGGGGGTCATTCATTTCACCCATAAACAAGCGATTTACCGATTTAGCGATTTATAAACAACATTTTCATTTTAACAAGTCTGTGAGCGTCAAAGCCACTCTGAAACACAGCCCCAGTCCCAGGTTCGACTCTTAACTCCTCACACGCCCTTTGTTTATGTCACCAGCTGACAGATGTGATGCTAATGCTAACAGGCTTGGCTTTGGGCCCAAATACATAGGTGCTATTTTTATCACTGCTATTTCTGACACGGCCATTGAAATTTAAGCAGCTTATGAACACCTTTTAAGTGACATAGGATTGTACTTGGAAAACGTACAAGCTGTAGTATTAGTCTAAAAATGGACTTCACCAGTGTATTTAAAGACGCTGTACCTGCTTTGTACTGTCTTAAAACGTGAAAAACAGAGCTAGCTTATTTAAAACCGTGCCATGATCCAATGTATTCAGACCATTATTCACCTTTAATGACTTTATAAGCATTTTTCACAACTCCAACCAGAAACCAGAATACAGTTTTGCCCCGACTCTAAAGCTAACAATAACTAGCATGCTAACGCCCACTTGATAATCGGATAATAAAACTCGGTGCTCCTCATTTTGACCTCAAGAGCTGCTTATACAATATATCTATTCTGAGGCTAGATAGTTTGATAAAATGGTAGAAATGGGTACAGGCTGTTTAAATTGTAATATAATTTCTCACACAAAACATGCTAAAATGTTCTTAATGTTCTTATTTTTTTTATCATTTCATTTATTCATCATGTCCCAACGTTCGGTAACAACTATTTGGAAACAGCTTCCTTTGTAATGATGTATTTTTTCCATTGAACACATCGTAGTTGCACTATTGGTCACAGATGAGAAGCTTTTCCTGTGTCACGCTAATAGCATTCACAAGTATCTCAACATTGCATAAGACAGAGACGACTTGAAATAGAAAATTTTTCTATGTTTTCACGTAAATGGGAGTTCTTCAGAAGTTGCCTCAGAACTTGTCACGTGACTTTCAGACGTCAAAGCTTGAAAGAGCACTTAACCCTGCCAATGGAGAAGTTACATTCCTAGTGGAGTTGTGGCTTTCACTAGTGGTGTTATGAATTACTACTGCTGGGTTTCAGATGACGTCACAACATTTCTATAGACCAGTAATATTTAATAGAAATGAATATTGTTAAAAGTCAATTTTTTGTGATACAGTGAGTTATTGGGTTTAGTCACTGATTGAAAGGATCAGCTTCAACATTTGTGAATTTATCATTTGGATATATCATGGCAAACTACAATATAATTAAAGGAAATTTAAGGAAAATCTGACCGAAAACTGCCAATTTCACAAGATAAGATTGCGTTTCAGTGGTGATTTTAACATATTTCTGACGTATTTTTCACCTAAATTTGGTTATAAGCAAGTTGTTGAATGTTTGAGTGTTTGGACAAGTATTTAAAATCCTTGTTACGTAATATTAATGTGATGTAAACAGTGTAAGTCTGGACAGTTAATCACATTTTAATCAAGTTCAAGATACTGTCATTTCTAATTGTCAGTGATCAACTTGGGTCTTTTTAACTGAGAGGTCCATAGCCAATCCTCTGTCAGTAAAAGCATGTGGTTTGGAGCAGAGATCAAACATTACTGGAAGAAATTTGGCTTTTTGTTTTATATGGCAGTTGTTAAAAACTAATTGGAAACTGCAATGACTACAACTTTAAACTGTAACTCGTAACATAGCATCTAGATTCTAATCATTGTTCAGTCAACACCAAAATGACAAACAAAAGCTATAAGAGACGAGACGGTCCCCTGTCCTCCCCCTGCTGGGACGGCTCCGTTTACACAGGTGTCCAATGTTATGTCAGGCTGCTTGAATCTGGCTTCCTTCTTTAGCTAGCCTGCTATTGTTTACCGCTAATGCTAACACAAACCCTATTCTTATTGCATATTTGCCCGCGGCACGCTATTTCTGTCCTAGATTCATAATGGAATCATAGCTCAATTAAGTCAAAGACGCATCGGGTTCATTAGCTAGCTGTAAATGCTATGTGACGCTGACAGCTTAATCAAGAGGAATTACATGTACACGAAAGCTCCAGTGACATTTGAACGCACCGTAGAGGCTTTCGCTGTTCCCCTATCTTGTCATGTTGATACAGTGTGTGGCCCTCTGTGTACTGTAAAAAAAAGAAAAAGAAAAAACGTAGCCTGGTTTTGAGTAAGAATACCTCCGAGCTTTAATTACGAGCTCAACTTGTCGACTCCCTGTGAAAAGTGGTGTGAGCTAGTGGCAGGAGCGCTGTATATGATGGATAATACAGCGAAGACCTATTTGGAGTGGTACAGAAATCTTACAAACAAATAAAAATGGACCAGTTCACTTCATATCAACATTCTATACACTAATAATATCTAATACAGATCAGGGCAGCAAACGTATTATAGTTTAGTGTGCCTTTTTAAATACTAGTAATAGATAAATTGCTTTGTGACCCACAGCCTTATAGTTTTGCGACCTCCACTTTGGAAGCCTTGAAGCTACCTCAGGCCATTCATGTGATGCTAATTCTCGCTTTTATTAGCTTAGCCATAAAAATCTTACAGTAATTAAACCAAACTTGCAATTTTGTTCACAATTCATAACAATACCATTAAAGGTTATCACATTAAAATCTCAGCTCACACTGAGTATTGAATACACTCAAGTCACATTCATCGCCGATCTATTTTTAAACGGCTTGGACAGAGGCACTAATGATCTAAAGATGTAATTGGTTTGCAAATGGAGATGGTCATTCAGAATTGCTCTAATAATACTCTGCATCACTGTGGGTGTGCAGGGATCCATCCATCAAACTGTTCCTCACACAAGGCTAATACTGGTTTGAGTTCTTATGCATTACAGAAGATGTTTGTATTAGTTTAAACTACAGGGTTAGCAGGTTTTATACATAACAAGATTGTAGAATGTTTTGTTGTTTCAGGGGATTTCATACACTTATTAATCTAAATGTATTTGTAGTTTGCTAAATGATTATTGAAATTGTGATTGAAATTATTTTGAAGTCTCACAAGCTTTTTGTAGCTTTTAAGATCTAAAACTTGAGGAAAAATGCATTAAAGACACTGTACATGAATTTCATCATGTGATAAAGTAAAGCTGATTTGCACCGGTTCAGACATATTGTAATGGCAGCACTTGGGTCAAAATGAGACAGATGTGTTTATGTAATTATAAAGCTTTTTTCTCCTCCATGAATCAGGAAGTGTGCTAATGTTAGCATGCTCCTTGTTAGCATTATTGTGACATCAAAACTCTATGCTATAGTCTCTGAAAGTTTTGAAAACTCATCGCGGTTAATAATTAGGATGCTAGGCATGCGTTAACAACAACTAGCATGCTAGCATACACTTCCTGATCATCAGACATTATAATAGCTTAGGGTCAAAATGAGACCGCTGTGTGCTCTATGCATCTAATTCTAAAGCCTTTTTATCATCCGTGCTAGTTGTTGTTTGCATTAACTAAAAAACTGCTCTGGTTTCTGAAAATTGTAAAAAGTGGTTTTAAACTCATGGCAGTGACTAATTAGGATGCAAGGAATGCACTTTTGAAGAAAGTGTGGAATGAGTTGGGGACCACTGCAAACCATTTAAAATGAACTAGTTCTTTTTTCTCCACATTTTTAAGACTGTTGTTGTGTTGTTTGCATATTTTCAAAACAGCCTCTTGGATATCATGTGTTAGAATTTGATGTTCCATCTGTGACACCCTCTGCTCTGTCCTCTGTGTTCAGGATGTGCGCGGCCGCCCGGGGTGCAGCACGGGGACCTGTTGAACCAGACAGAGGCCAACCGCGGCTCCTTCCCCCCAGGGACCCTGCTCTCCTACAGTTGTGACCCCGGATACAGTGCAGACGGCCCAGTGAGCATCATCTGCACCAGCCTGGGCACCTGGTCCCACCCATCGCCGCGCTGCGTCCGGAACAACGGTAACGCAATTTCAAATGGGCACAAATTAGCAATATCATTGATTATGTAGGTGGGGCTCATACTTTTCACACCAAGTACAACCCAAGATGATATTTGTTTTTTGAATACCACCAGATTTAAACTCGGACTATTGATACTTTGCAGTGACATCACGTTGGGGGGTTCTGCATGTATGTCTATGGAGAAATGTTCAGCAGTTACAATGGTGACACAATGCATACATTAGCAAACACAGCTAAAATAGTTTTAACAAATCTTTTAGCTTGCTCAAGAAAAAATACAAAATTGATCTAAACAACACATTTTCAGGAACCTGTGATCAATATGAACGTTCATGATCCTGTTTAGATGTTTGATTTTCAACAAAACTAACTGAAAAACTGTTGGCTAATCCTAGCTAGCTTGTGATTTGAGAGGGACAAAATCAGCTCACCTGTTGTAGTTCCAACTAAGTCAGTTCTTTCTGGTCAGATTTTGTTAAAACAAAGCTCAGATTAAAGTAACTTGAGTAACATTGCTTCAGACAGAGTAGTTCCTCTAGTTAGCTTCACACCCAGTCAATGTTGATGACATCAGCTGCAAAGTATCAATGTCAGGCTTAAATTGGGTCTAAACCAGGTGTGAAATGAGGCTTATCCATAGATACGGTAGATGTAAATAATGTTTATAGGTTAGATACTTCTAAAATAATCTTATTGTATAGATCTCTACAAACGTGCTCTGAAATGCATGGGATTCTTGTATTAGTTTGACATTTGAGAGTAGACTGAAATATGAACTGCTAATGTTCCTGGATGTGCACCATAAACTGTTTTTACTGCAGATCAAATCACTTTATCTGTCAGAACATTAGCAAGTGACGATTTCAAAATTGCTCTGGTCTAGTTTAAAAATGTCTTTTTAGTCTTTGTCCCTTCAAAAACAATTAGACTTCAAACGAACAAGTATATCAGACATTTAAATACATTTGCACACTATAGATTTTACTCTTCTTCTATGAATCCGATTCAGACTGGGGTGCATTTAAAATAATGGACTACAAATGTGCAATACTGTACATTAATGATAAAAATGATTTATGCAACCATTATAAACGGGGTGTTTTCAGGAGAATGTTATTAATAAAACTATGCTTCTTAATGGTGGCGACAAAGCTCCATTACTCTGAAACCCTGTCATATGTCTTTGTACAGAGCTCATTACAGCAGCCCACAGAGGCAATGCTTGTGTTTGTTTGGGACTAAAATAGACCTCACTTTACACCACTGACAGCCATAAATATGAATGCTTTTTCTGCTTTTTGGTGCAGCTTTACAGACATGCCATTTGAGTTAATACGCAAATATTCCGTGTTTTTGCATGATGCATTGTGGGAAATTGAAGGCGCTTAATGTGAACTGTTTAGACTCTTGGACATCGATGTAAAGTTGTCTAGATGCCCAGTTTAGTGTTGTGTCCCATGTTGCTCTTTTGGATTCTTCCATCCTTTAATTTCCCAATGCAACTAACATCCAAGGAATAATGTAGAGGTTGTTTTTTCAATTCATCAGTTTGTCCTACTTTGTCCTGAATTACATTTTTTAACATTTTCACTACATTTTTTCATCAGAAACACAGAATAGATACATTTGCAGCGTTGGCCCACAGCATGTTTGGAGTCTATGTTTAATCTGATGAGTGGTTTTCACACAAGTACCACCCTTTTTTTTTCTTTTGTTTTTTGTGGTGGCAGTTCTAGTTAAACAGGAATCTTATTCATTTAAATGGAGAATTTGAGAAAGGTTTTGCAGGTAAAATATGATATAAAGTAGGTTGAGTTGTGTAAAATGCATCAATTCTCTAGTATGCTTTGAAACCTGTTTGTACTTTGTATAGAAATAACACAGCCTGAATGACATCCAGAATAAGGTGAATAAATGAGGACTAAACCAGGTCTAAAATCAATGAGACTAAACCAGGTCTAAAAGGAGTTCTGAATAATGGTTTATGTAAAGGACAAAAACAAGAAAAAAAACAAAGAAAAAAAACCAATTCCTCAATGAATCCCATTAGTTGCCTCAGCTCTTACACCAAGAATATTTAAAAGTTTTTATTAATGTGTCAAAAAACAACAGGAGGAAAGATTTCCCCTTACAGTATCATTTTCACCTGCGAGCTGCAAATTTGATTTTCTGTACCATCACCCCCACAGTGTGTCTGCCTCCCACCGAGCCAGAGAACGGAGGGTACCGCTGCCACCCGTCGCCCTGCCACCGGCTCAACCACAAAACAGTCATCGAGTACTTTTGCGACGAGGGATACGCGCTCAAGGGAGACTACAAGTTCCTCACTTGCCAGAATGGAGAGTGGGACGCCCCCATGCAGGTCAGCTGTAGGCTCACACAAGGTACGTATCCTCTGAGGATTTATGCGAAAATTAAATGTACTTTAAGCTGTCCTGGTGCAATTGTTGATAGAAATAGCTTGGATTTTATATTAATTCTATAGAGTTAAGTGATGATGTCACTTCCGGGTCCAACCAGAAGCTTCACAGACGATTTTTAGATTTGTTTTTGTTCCTTATTCATCAAACAAAAGACAGTTACCTTTCTAAAGTGTTTGTTTAACCACAAATTGTATCAAATCGTTATTGATATGTGGGTAACGCGGTGATTTTTTTTTTTTTTGTCAAACCACAACTAAAAATCAACCAAAATAAAATATATCAATTTTGGTTGTGTGGTCTTTAATAGAGAATTTGTGTGGCTTAGATTCCACTCAACTGACTATCAAGCCTGTGTTATAAAGGAATACCACCCCATATACCAATATTTATCTTTGACTTTTTCTACCTCAATTTCAGATGCTGTACATAATTTTTACTTTCTTAAAAACATGAAACACAGAATCATTTCATTTTAAACAGTGCAGTGCAGTGGTCTGTTACTCCTCACTTACCATTTGCATTTGGAGCATCCTAATTATTCACCGTGATGAGTTTATAAATGCTTTTCACAACTTTCAGAGACGAGAGCAGAGTTTTGCCCTGATGCTAACACGCACTTTCCAATTATCAGACAATAAAATTCTTTCTAATTAGAAGCAGACAGCAAACTTATTTTGACCTCAAGAGCTGCTTATACAACGTATTTTTTCTGGGGCAAGACCAATTTTGCTCAAATTTCAGGGAAAAAATCTAATGTTAATGTTTTGCTATCAGCTGAAACGGATGCTTGTTTCTCTCATGTTGTTTGGCAAGACTTTTTTTTAAACTATGTAGCTAATGCATCCATGCACTCTAAGCCTCTCCCTCTCCTCTGTGTTTCAGATAAGGAACCCTCTTCTCCTCTGGGGATCCCAGCTCTGTCCATTGTGGCGTCCACAGCCAGTTCTGTGGCTCTCATCTTGCTTTTAGTTGTGCTTGTTGTTCTTGTTCAGCCAAAACTCAAGTCTTTTCACCACAGCAGGTAAACTGACTTTATCTGTTCATATACTGCCATTAAAGGGTGGTTTATTCTTGTTTTATGTCAGACCAACAATTCAGGCCTGTATGTAACACAAGATCAGTCCAGCTAAACAAATTTACTAAAGGTGGATTGTCTTGCAAAGCCTCATCACTTTTCAACATTGAGGAAAATCCATAGAGAATCAAGAATGAATTGTTGCCACACCTTGAGAGGACAATAAAACATCTGATATATCTTGTAATCATTCACCAAGCTCAGCTGACACTCACCCAGACTCACATGAGCTCAAACCAGTTGTATGAGGAAGAATACCTGAGTATGTAGAAGTGAAAGTACAAGTGCGACAGGCAGGTGCAAACAGGACAGAGCTCTGCGGCTCTTTGGTTGCTGTGGGCCTGAGGGCTTACAGCAGACTGTGATGAAAGCACTGATCAGTGCACAAGAATCCTCTACACAGTAGTCCCAGGAGTGCTGTGTCACATACAGTCCCAGGTCTAACTCTAACTGATGCTGTGTTCTGCAGGAGAGAGCAGGGCGTGTCGGGCCAGTCGGGCTCCATCATGGTGGAGGGTGTACAGGTGGCGCTGCCCTCGTATGAAGAGGCAGTTTATGGGAATTCCTCAGAAGCAGCCCCTCCGCCCTCTCCTCCACCCTCCGCTCCAGAGACCCGGGTGCCCATCGTACTGTCAGAGGGTCCTCCTCAGGGGGCCACTGGGGGCTTGCCCCCGCACACAGACTTTGACTACTGCCTCCCCTCCACCTCATCCTCCTCATACTCCTCCTCCCGCCACAGTCGCAGCCATGCAGAGACAGTGCTGGTGCACCAGGCTCCCTCCTCCTCGTCCTGGGCCAGAGAGCACCCACGGGGCGCTTGTGCTCCCATCCCACTGCGCAGAGACTCTGAGAGCAGCGACCAGCATAGTTTACTGTCTGTCACCTCCACAGACGACTACTCTGACGGTACGCCTCCCTCAGCACGCACACTGTTGTTACTGTGCTGTCATGATCTAATGTGTTCTGTTGTGTTACAGATATTCCTCTGCTGAAGGAAGCATGAGCATGAGTGACTGTGGCTCCTCCCCCTCAGCCTAAAGACTAAAGACTGTACACAGGCCCATTCCCCTGCAGCTCCTCTGCCATCGCTTTAATCAGAGCAACGCCAAACGCCAACACAGCACCGCTGGACCACCCATGGATCACCCATGGACAACCCCTATAGCTCCTGTATAATACAGACAAGATTGTACTTCTCCATACTTCACTAAAGCTCTCCTGGAGCAGGCCATAGCCACTGTCAGGTATCGCTCCAGACATGTGTGAAGTCGGCCCCCTCGTCATGTGGCGCTCAGTCCAAATGGTCTTCCCGGTGTACTCGAAATGCTTTGAGTGACAGCTGGGTCTCATGGCCCTCTATGTGAATGCTGCATGTTTTCTTTTCTGTTCTGTTTCTGTCACAGACAGGTGGCCCAGTCTGAATGAAGCATGACGCCTCCTCTGTCTCTCTGTTTCTCCTCTTTTTCTACCTGTGTGTGTGATTGAGTGTATGAATTATAGAGAGCCTTCTAACAGGATGTGCGTCATCTCAAAAAACATTCTTGTGGGTTCCGTCGCCATCGCGTTATGTCGCGGTTGGGACCATCGATTTTACAGCGCTCCCTACTGGCCTCTCCAGTCACACACAGCACCTGTCATTTATAACAGCCACCCTTTTGTTGGTTTTCCTTCTGTATTTATTGCTTGTCTGAGATTTCCGAGTGTATGCTATGTGTGTATATCTTTTGTGCGGCAGGAGAGGTGATCGAACAGTATGCTAGGCCTTGCTACAGCCATTTCCTGATTTTACGAATTTTGCTCCGTTCCAAGTTCACAATGTCCCATGTTTTTTCACCATAGGAAAAAAAACAGCCCTCCGAGCTTTGAGTCATATGAACTGCATCTTTGTCTGGACAGGCAATGAATCCCACTACACCACGTGTGTATTACTCATTCAGACACTCAAATAGTCTTATTAGCCGGAGAATACACTACTTCATATTTGTGCATTATATTTACCCAAACTGCAGCTGGTTGCAGTGAAGACATTTTCCCTGATGCCTAGTGTAAGCAAGAGAGAATCATTATTTGAAATTTTAAACTGGAACTAAACACTGAATCAACTTTTTTGCTACTAAACCATATATATGTCCAGTTTTAGTGTCTACTACATAAATTTGCAACTTTGTGGTCAATTTCAGGTACTTGGTGACATCACACAAGACTGACTCGATTATAGCCACGTGTTTCTGATTATAAACAGCAGGTTGCAGGAGCGTAGTTTGAAGTGTGGATACCTGTTAGACCAATCACACTGTTCCTTCTACCTCCTGCTCTCCCTTCACGCTTTTCTTTAGTCCTCCAGGTACTGCCCAAGTTAGTAGCTCTATTTGAAATGTGGTTGTGGGCGAAGTTTAGGTGTTTAGTTCCACTTTAAAATTATCATATGATTTATTTTTAATTTCCAGCTTTGTGTTTTAAGCTGAAAATGTTTACTTTCCCAAATCTCATCCGTACATTGTTGTCAACAAGCTATATATTTGATTAATGTAAAAAACAAGAATGTTGCCTTAGACTTGTACATTTTATTTTGTTTTTTGTGTATTCTTGAAAGCCTTCGCATCGGCTGTTTTCCCAAAGGCCTTACTTTATTATTATTTCTATTCTATGCATAAAACTGTCTTGTGTATTTATCAATTACTTTAGCTTTTTGTGGGCCGAGAACATGTCCAAACCTATTTCGCCACCAACTCGGACAATGATTCAAAATGTTGACGATTAACCTATTATCAAGCACCTATATATAATTTCTTTGCTTCTGTTTGGCTGTGAGGCGTTCAAAGGTTATGGGAAAAAGAAGAATCGAAAAACTAGAATTGACTTTGCGTTTAAAGCACTGTTGTACGGTGTTGTTTCCCTGGTATTTACAGGTTTAAAAAAGTACACATTTGGTTCAATGCTTTCACCTTGTTTTTCTCCTCTGTACATGGCAGTGGGTGTGAAGATAGTAATTTAATATTTGTATAAAGTTTAATTTAATTTTACAGTGTGTATATAACTTTCTAATTAAAGCTTTCTTTTGGATGTGGAATGTGTCTCATTCTTACATTTCAAAATAATGTGCCTGCAGTGTGTAGAGCAGTGGTCTAGAGAATTTCTTAAGTTAGAGTAAAAAGTATTTGGGGAAACTACTGAAAGAAGAGTAACTGAAGGAAACGACTGATTTATAATTTGAGGTTAATGGAATTTAAAGGTCATTCAAGGTCATAGCACAAACTGAAACTGAATCATATCTGAAGGAGCCGTGCCAGAAACAGTCACTTGACTTACAGTGGGAAGTGTAACCAAAACTTTGTCTCAAGTTAAGGGTTAGAGTGCAACAGTACAGTAAAGTGTAAATACAATTACGCGAGTAAGAGTATGGTGTCAAGAAATCACTGAAAAAGTTAGTTTAAGTAACTGAATACTACTCACTTAATTTTAATTGCACTACAGAATAATCTGTTTGGGGGTATGCTGTGCAATGAATCTTGTGTGTATACTGCGAATTAATTTAAATGAAAATATCAAATGCGTCGTGTTTCTTATTAGTATTTAAATTGTATATGTTGAGCAGATAACTGTTGCCGTAAGACTGTATATAATGTAGGGAAATTCTCTCGTTGTATTGTATTGTAATATTTGGGCGACATCTGGTGGCTGAATAATACACTGCACCTCTCTGTGACGTCATCTTCGGAGACGCGTCCCGAAGCTCCCGAATGACACTCGGGTTTTTCCGCCGCCGCTTCGTGACCCCTCCCCGAGACGGAAGGACTCCATTTTGTTTGCATTCACTCCTCTGCAACCACTACCGACAGACACAGCCCAACGACTTCGCAAAGCAGCACACCACAACTCAAAGGTACTGTACACTAATTTGATGTATATTTATTTCTGTATTTGCTGTTAAATAATTCGTTCCATCAGTTAAAGATTGAATGCGGTAATGCTGCGCAGCGCTATGCTAGTTCCTGGAGAACTAGCTTTCTGTAACTAGGCCTCACCGCACCACTCGCCTCCTAACCTACTTTTGATTTTCGAGATTTAACTGAAGTAAATGTTTAAATATCGTACTTAAATTCAAATATATCAGTTGTGTTTTTCTTTGCTAACCCTTCACAGGTAGAAGATGAGTGGATGTCGTATTTTCATCGGCCGCCTGAGCCCCTCGGCCCGGGAGAAGGACGTGGAGAGGTTTTTCAAAGGATACGGCCGCATCCGGGACATCGACCTCAAGAGAGGCTTCGGCTTCGTGGTGAGGACAAAGAAGTGTTTCTCCTGACAATATTTAGTTACATGTTTGATTCAAGAAAGGTTTAGCTTACTTTCTTTATTTGCCGGAATCTAAATAAATCCTGAAAGTTAGCTGGTTTGAGCTGGAGAGAGACTTTATGCAAAAATATGCAAAGAAGTCATGCCTTTTATGTTACTGTAGGAGTTTGATGACCCCAGAGACGCTGAAGATGCAGTGTATGAGCTTGATGGAAAAGAACTCTGCAATGAAAGGTAAGTCTGGAATGTTTTTATGGAATGTTAAAACTACACAGTTTGTTACAATTGTTTGAAACTGTTTTTCTCCAGGGTGACCATTGAGCATGCTCGTGTGCGTCTGCGTGGAGGTCGAGGCAGAGGCGGCAGTGCTGGAGGTCGTTTCTCATCAGACCGCTATGGCAGAGGATCCCAGAGTAGCCGAAGGTAACTGCTATGTTAGCATTCAGAATGGGAGTTAAAGCTGTAACTACTGTTCTATGAATCCGGGTGAACACCAGAGGCGGTGCTTTGGGCATAAGGTGCTCGAAGCACTGCCTCTTTGGTCATGGCCCCGTTTATATTTATTAGGCTAAGTGAATATTTCTGAATGTTTCTGGCCTGACCTTTACCTTGAAATTTGGGAAAATCTAAATTTGACATTGATGGTGATTAGTGCTGTGTAATGTTTTAATGCTGTGTCTATCTGTTGCAGTAGAAATCCTCCCCCCATGCGCACAGAAAACCGACTGATTGTGGAGAACTTGTCCTCCCGCGTGAGCTGGCAGGTTAGTGTCACAGCATGCTTTAAAACTCAAATCCAAACTGCCCTACAGCGCATTTTACACACAGATGTCTATGTCAATGCTGCAGGCTTCTGCTAATATACCAGTCACTATAACCCAAACATTCAAATCAACCGTATTTTTAAGAAACTGCACTGAGTCAGAGCCAGTTAAGTAATGAACCAAAGACAATAGCAGTAGTATCTATTTTCCAATTTGTCTTTTGTATTAAATTTTAACCAATTCTTCACCCCTTTATTTGCCAGCCTGACTGTTGTCGCTTATGGTGGAGTTAACCCCTTCTGGGTCCTTCTGTCTGGGTTGAGCCCGTTGCTGTCAGCCAGTGTGTCCTACTACACTACTACTTCCGCAGCTACCTAGTTGACGGCCGCTGCTCATATGCAACGCCCCCCTGACCAAAGCAAGGGGGCGCCGGTGTGTGGCTCAGAGCGGTGCTGGTGATGAGAGAGGGAAGCAGAGAGTTGGCAGAGACAGAGAGAGAGTTCGAGGATGAGGATGGTGCTGATGATGATGGTGATGAAGGTGGCGTTTTGGTTCGAAGGTTTCGTTAATTCGCGGGGGTACCCATATCCGACCCCCAACCACCACACTCCCTCCTCCCCCCCCTCACACATCAGAGAGAGAGAGAGCGAGCGAGCGTGTGTGTTCCTCCGAAGGAAATATGTCTGCCGAGGTTAGCCCGCCGCGTGGCTTTCAAGGTAGTAGTTTCCTCTCTTCCACCCTGTTCACTCTCTTTAAACCGAGGCGGGGTGTCTAATCTAAAGGTACGGACGAGCCCTCTCCCCCCCCCAAAAGGAACCCATGGGTGCTCTTTGGTGGAGTAAAACTGATGCCCACGGTGGCCCCACTGCATTGGAGAAAGATTGTTGTTGTTGATCTGTGTAGCTCCAAGGTCTAAAAATCTCAAATATTCAGCCAACTGCTTCCAACAATTCGTAATCTGATTAATTTAATCTTGAATTATTTTTTTGTAAATTGGCTGTCAAGTGAACTTTGAGGTTTTTGGACTTACAGTAGATTAGTCACAGATAACAGCCCATTTTTGGTGAATGAAGAATCGATGTCTGTATTGTTGAAAGCTCACTGAGTTCTGTATGTGTAGGACTTGAAAGATTACATGAGACAAGCCGGGGAGGTGACTTTTGCAGATGCACATCGGCCAAAGCTTAACGAAGGGTAAGGAGTTTTGTTTCATTTACACATGTTCAACACACAAACTCTCCATATTAAGGCTGAGCTTTTCTCTTAAACAGAAAACACTTTGTTCCACCTTGTGATGTCATGTGGTAATACAGGAAGTGCTTCACTGTATTTTAAACTTCATACACTTTCACTAGAATCTTTTGGATAATTTCAGCTCTGGAATTGACGATCTCTATTGAAGTAAAGGTAAAAGGAGCTGTTAATTTAAACTACCATTACATGACATCACAACGTATAACAAATATTTTGAGCTTTGGAGATGTAGACATACTAAGATGGATGGTTACTCAAACACAGCTCTGGGTATGATTTTGATTAGGTAAAATCATTATAACATGGCTGACAAGAATCTATTTTGTTTAATATGACTATTTTTAATTAGTTTTTTTTTTGTTTTTTTGTATTGTGAGTAATGGTCCACTCATGTCTTCTTTCTCACTTCAGGGTGGTTGAGTTTGCCTCTTACAGCGATCTGAAAAATGCCCTGGAAAAGCTGTCCGGGAAAGAAATCAATGGCAGGAAAATTAAGCTCATCGAAGCCAACAAAGCAAAGAGGTACTCACTGTTTTTATTTGACCCATGTGAGTACTGTTAAGTGAATCGACTTACATTTATAGCAACTATCAATGGGTCAATGTTTGTCAACTTGACTGGGACTACAATAGGAAGTCTTAAGTCTATATACAGGCTTAAAAAGAATCAAACTAGTGTAAACTTAGCCCAATAGTGACATAGTTGCAACAATCTGCCTCAGCTCAAAGGTTCTGTCAACATTAGGAGATTGTTCTGCAAAAACCTTTACCTTGACCTTCAAACTAATGTGCAGATGTATTGTAAAAGCAGCTCTGATGTTTGCTGTCTGCATATAATTCTAATTACAAAGCCAGGAAGTAATGCTGGTGCATGTTTTTTGGAATTTCCCCACTGTGGGACTAATAAAGGCATATCTTATCTTATATCTTATCTTATGGTTGACATGCTAATTAACAGTAGTGTGACTCCAAAATTCCTATATAGCCACTGAAAGTAGTGGGAAAAAGTGGCTTCTTATAGGGCTCTGCTGATGTGGAATTTTGGAGCCAATATTCAATATTTGGCCTGCTGCTGTAACAGATAGCTGATATTTGCCAATACCTCTATTTCATGTTTAAAATCCAGAGTCCCACATATTTACTTTTCACTTTTGTAAAAAAAAAATAACAATTTTGGTGGGATATATGATAATTTGTGGCATGTTTGTGTAACATACAGAGATGTAACACCATTTTGATTCATTAATCTGTTCAAAAAGAAAATATCGATATCAGCTGTTATGATACTGAAAGTGATATAATCACCCATCTGTAGCTTCTTGTATATTTACACTGCTCAATGTTTTAAAATTGAGCAGTTTAAATGAACCCATTGACCCTGTGCTTAACTCTATCCTCCTTCTCCCCAGGTCTAGAAGCCGCTCCCGATCGGAGAGCTCATCACGCTCCCGCTCTCGTTCCCGGGGCCGGTCTGCATCCCGCTCGCCCCGTCGCTCTCGTTCTCCCCGCAGTCCCGCCCCCAAAGCCCGCTCACCCCGCTCTCGTAGCGCCTCGCCTGCCCCCCGCGACTCCTCCCGCACCCCTCCACCCTCCAAGTCCAAATCCTCCTCCTCATCGTCCTCCAGCAAACGGCAGGCCAAGACCTCAAAGTCCAGCCCGCCCCCGTCCCCTCCCCCGGCCCAGAAGGCATCCCGGTCACGCTCCCGGTCGAGATCCAGATCGAGATCTCGTTCCCGTTCCCGCTCCCTGTCCACAGATAGTCAGCGCTAAAGGCAAATTTTTTTTTTTTTTTTTTTTTTGACTTAACTTTTTGATGTGTAGATTTGACAGAGTCTGAAGCTGAGCAGCCGTGTCTGCTTCTGGTGGGTTTTCCTGTCTGGATTTTGCATGTTTTAGTACACAAATGCTTGATAGGCAGGAGATGAAATATCGTGGAATTTTTATCGGACTGAAGGACTCAACTTAGCATTTCAAATTTCACTTTCATTTGGTTTACTCGCAGCAACCTCAGAAGGAAATCTGCATCCCTAGTTTGCAGTAATTTGAATATTTTGCAATGGTTCAAAGCTAAATACCCTCTTTTTTAAATTCAGGCGGAAGATTTGGTATCGTGTAGAAGGGTTTCCATCTTATCCACTTTTTTATCCAATTTTCAATATCTGAGTTACTGTAGCTTCAAACGCTGGCATGAGCTTCTCAAAATTAAATCTCCCATTGGTAGACCAACTTTCTCTGTAAACTGCCATTTTTGGGGTTTTTTTGTGGGGGATGGGGTTTGTAGTATTTTTCAACTCTTATGCAGTTTGTTTGGTCCATTTTCATCTTAATTTTTTGCTAACTGATACTTTGTTGCAGATGTTTTGAGTGCTTAATGTGAACAATCTTCTCAGCATTTATCTGAGGTTATTTTTGTTGAAAAGCAAGAGACGTTTTTGTAAATAGTGATTTTATTTCAATGCAAAAAATGTAAACATTTGTATGGTGACAGTGAGACTCAAACCAATTAAACACAAAAAGTACATGTCTTTGAGTGGTGCTTGTTTTTTCAATGTTTTGTTTATTTTGTTTTTTTGGTTTGCGTTTTTCCCCATATAAAGGACTTGAGGATCACCCCTTTAAATGGCATCTACATACTTCAAACTTTACAATCTTGTACTTACGATTTTGATGAAACATACAGGAGGATTTATTTAATTCCTCCTTCTTGATCTGATTAAAGTTTAACCTGAAGTGATTCTAAAGCTATTCAAAATCCTCTTTTGTATCTAATATGACAGCTATCTTGAGTTGTATGTCCCAAACATGGTCAGTTTAGGCAGTTTTTACAATTAAATGCCTTACTACCTGATAAAAAATGTTACTTACAATTATGTAAACTACAGAAGAATTTTAAAACTTGTATCTCTAAAATCTTGCCTTAAAAGCTGTTACAACCAGCTATATTCTAAACACTTTGATTTAACAGCTCTTCTCTGATACCTCAACTTGTTGCATCTCTGGACTTGCAGCCTGGTACGCCCCTGTACAACAAAAAGTTTCATGTGAATTGGCAATATAGAAAACATCTGAGTCAAATGTGGTAGACTGCCTATAAAATACAGCTGTTGTAAGTCAGATCCAGCACACAGCTGTCTGGCCCCAAACTCCCAAAATAGAAGCAACTAACTATGGCCATCACCGTAAAGACTTGTAACTTTTAGTGGAGGGTCTGCCACCTGCTTGTCTCCATGGATGTTTTTGCTATATCCAGAATGTTCCATAGTATAGCATGAAAATGTTTCTGTGGAAGTGAGTAGGCCTAATGACGCCACAAAGCCAAATTACAGGTCAGAACTATGGAGAGGTGACCCTGCTCACGGTAAATGTTTTTCAGTAATTTTGGGGTAATAAATTCCTCACCCTTTTTGTTCTTATGTTGTTGCCAGCACTGGTGAGATCTGAACAGCAGCACCAGGAGCGTAGCGTCACACAACTGGCTGAACACGTAGATCAGGGGGTAGAGGAACAGAGGCCCGAACTGAGGAGGAAAGGCCACTTTAACCAGGGCCATACACAACGGTCCGTTCTGACAGCCCGTCTCCATCGACACTGTCCGGCACTCCCTGAGGTATGAACCAACATGGGCTTAGATTTATATTACTTACAGAATGATGGAAAAATTAGGACTGTTAAAACAAAATATCATATTTTGAATGTGGACAAATTCCTCAAAATCATCAAACAGGAGGCTGCAACCCAAAAATAGGTTGTGTTCACATCGTAGACTTTGATGAACCATTAATGAACCATAATGTTGACAAAGGCCAAAAGTAATTATTATGATTGGACTAATAAAAATTAATGAGAAAACTTTTATTTTGTTAAAGGAATGTTTAAACTGCCAGGAAAATGTGCTCCTTATGCATAAATTGCCATAGGTAGAGGATTGGCCCAGTAATTACAGAAATATTAACCACAAACCAGGTCAACATATCTGTAATCAGACAGTGAAACAGCAAATTCAGCCAGGGAAAGTCCGATACAGGGCCGGCCCTAGCTTTCAGAAGGCCCAAAGCCGAGTTTGTCTCTAGGCCCCTTGGCAGTGGATGTACCTAGGCTCAGGTATTGGTGATTCTCATTTGATAACATTATCACCATGCTGTCATCACCTTGTCCAATTTTTTGCGGGTCAGGTTGTGTCGGGTCATTTTTTCAGAGAAGAAAAATATGTAGGCTATTATTACTATAGCCTGTAAACAAACTAATATTCATCTACATTGGCCTATGTTTGATTTAGTTTGATAATAAAGTTTACGTAAGCACATAGCCGGTGCAATTAACCTATAACCTGACGCCACTGCGGCACGCTCCCTTTGCAACACATTAGCCAGTTACAACCATTTGTCACAGTAAATGGGGGCAAAAAGAAGTGATTTGGAGGTGGAAGATTTTTAAAGAAAACTGTAGCTGGTTCATCATATTGACATTCCCATTATGTTTGTTTTCAAGTACGTTTTTTGCTCAAATAAAGGAGCATTTATTAATGTATTTTTACAGTGTATTTAATGACTGTGGGTAGGGGCGGGTTATATAAATAAAGCCTGACCTGCAGCTCTAGTGTAAACACATTGCCGCTCACACTTATGCCTGGTTCAAAAACTAAAGTAGTCAGCAGATATTTTGCTACTACAGATAAAAAAAAGAAAAAACAAATGCAGAATTTCCTGAGGGGAACCCCCAGACCCCTCTGTCTGAAAGAGGTGCACTACAACAGACTTCTGAGAAAAACATAGGTCCAATGAAAGGGGCCGCTGCCCAGTGTAGCTGTGGGACGCCAGGGACGTCACTACTTCCTGTCTAATTGTCTCTGAGGTTTTTGCAGAGTCACACTAAAATGAATAAATATTTAAAGATCAGGCAATGGATGGGGAGCTGCAGGTGGATGTCACTGACATGAGCAAAACTACAAATAAAATGAAAACTTCACTGGGGGACACTTTTATGTTTAGAATGTGTCTCAAATGCTAACAATAATGCTCATTTTGAGGCATATTAAATATTACATAATATATATATGCTTTTAATAAAAGAGACAATTCTGAGCGGTCCTCCAGCTCAGTTTAAACTATAGGGATTTTAGAAGGTCACAGAACACAACCTTTTAACTAAAACAGCTATTGTCTTACGGCTGCGAGAGTCTGAAGAGGAAGGAGAAGAGGTATCCCAGGGTGTATCCAATCATTGGCATCAGGAAAGCGATGGTCATCATGGAGGGAGACACAACGGTCAAGACCTTCTCTCCCTCGTCCAGAACAGTCAGTGTAGTCACCACCACGAAACAGATGGTCGAGATGATCAGACCTACCTTGGGGAAACATGGTACAATACAATTGGTTTATTACCCACAGAAAATTGCTTTGGAATTTTACTATTTCCAAATCAACAACAAGACTTCAATAAATGATAAAAGTTATTTTAATCACATTGGCTTCTAAACAATTAAAGGAGCACTAATGAACATTTCTGATAGTGGTGACAGTGTGTGTTTATTTTTGTCTGTAGTGTGCCACAGTATGGCCTCTACCAGAACATGTACATAGTGCACCTTTAAAGGCAGACTGCACTGATTTAAAAATGGTCAACAGTCACAACTGAACCTGGGCTGCCTAAAGTTTGCTCAAATGTCAATTATATAAATAGACACCCCTCAACATGTATTTTCTTATTTGAGCATTTTATTTTCATTTAATTACAAAAAATCCATGTGGTTTGAAAACCTCTTTTGAGTCCTTCACTGACCAGTAGATGGCGTATGACTGAGCGCTGCAGAGGAAGACTCCATCCTCCTCAAGTAAAACAGCTCAAACATGTGCTCTGTCTATCCTTTTATGAACAGGTTTACTTCAGGCATATGCACTCTGAGCCACCTGTCAGAGGAGCAACACTAGCACTGATTAATGATTGTCCACAGGCATTTAGGAAGCGTCCTTGAAGGTTTAAACCAATTAGTTTTCATTGCAGTAACTGGTAACCCAATTCAAAGAATTCTGCTTTCTAATCAAATAATTGTCTTGAGAAGTTAAATGCCGAATGATAACAACTTGGATAATGTAAGAATAAAATAATATTACTAGTGTTTGCAGTAAATGAAATATTTGATTTTAACATGTACCTCATATGTGCACACACAGATAGGGCATGTTTGGGAATGTCAAAACCTTTAAGGTTTTGATAAACACTTGTGTAAAGCCTTTCCACCTTGGTGATGATGTTGGAGTACTGTGGCCTGTAGTGGTTGAGGAGTATCCCAATTCCACATGGGATCAGGATGGACAACAGGGATAGGGCTATATCTTTGTATGGGACAGCTTCCTGGAGACCCTCAAAGCCCTGGCAGTACAGGAACAAGAGCAGAGGCATCATCCCAAAGGCAAGGACGGTGGAGCATGAAGTCATCACTATACTGAAGAGAGAGAGAAATCACTACTACTACTACACCAGTACTATTACACTGGTCAACACTAAATTTATTGTCCAAGATTTTTTTTGCTGATTTAGGATAATTTTGATGTGCTGAATCCAAAAATCACATTGGTTTTGCTCAATCAGGTCAACGTTCTGAACTAAGCTACATATTTGTTTTTGGATGATTTTGTTTACATGTATGAGTATTTTCACGTCATATGATGCAAAATTCTGTTATATTTCTCGCTATAAACAAATTCTGAAGATTTTGCATGTGCCAACTTATGACTAATTGTTTTTTTTTTATATTACAAGTGAATGAAATGGCTTCGACTAGAAGATCTTGCAAAAATAAGCCTGACATATTCTGCTACATCTGCGGTGAATACATCAATGTTCCTAACAGGAATCAAGTCACAAGTTTCATAAAGTGTGCTTACCATGCTTATTTTGGTATTAAACTTGGTGACCAAGATGAAGTTTGGGAGCCACACATGGTATGCAAGTCATGCACCGAGTATCTGCGTCAGTGGACTAAAGGCAAGAAGAGTTGTCTGAAGTTTGGAATTCCCATGGTTTGGAGGGAGCCGACATCAATAGCTACTTCTGGGCTATTGATGTGACTGGGATCAACAGAAAGAACCGTAGCAGCCTCAAGTATCCTGACCATGAATCAGCACGTCGTCCTGTAGCTCACTGTGATGAAATTCCAGTACCTGTCTTTGTAGAAGTTCCTGACATCAGTGACAAAGATTCCTCCAGTGTGGTTTTAATGATGATGCTCCACATCCTTTTTCCCAAAAGGAGCTAAATGTTCAGGTTTCCTGAGAATCTGGGATCACTGAGTGATGAGCAGGTGGAAAGATTCCATCAGGACATAAAAGAGATGGAGACCAGGTATCAGGGACGCTGGGATGCAGTCATGATGGCTGATTACTGTTGGACTCTGAAGAGAGACATCCCTGCTGCTGAGCATTCAAGGGGTTCATAGAAACACAAGTTCATGTCCTGAATTTTGCACAATGATAACGTAACGTTCCAATTTACATGTACTTACCTTTATCAATTAACATAACATAACATTTAATTAATACATTCTGTTAGAAAACTATTTTTATCTCCTAAAACATTTTTTGGATGAGAAATATTAAAGAAAATCAATTGATAATGTCACAAAATTGTAATCAATTTAGTCAGAAAAATCAAATTAGCATAAAAACCTGACCTGACTGAGAAAAATGGATATCATTTTTGGATTCAGCGGTGCTAAATGGTCCTAATTCAGTTGAAAAAACACAGACACCTTTCAAAAATGTTTTTTTTGTAACCCAGTGTTATGTTTACTTTTACTAGCAATTATCAGCCAATCGTCACTGTCATTGAAGTGAAAGAGTACTAGGAGAAAGTTCACGTAGGCTGTTAAACAGTTATGGTTTGTAGTGGGGTCATTGTCCTTATCCTTGCAGTTTATGGCCACATTGTTATCTCTGGTATTTGGCTGTGTCTTTCTGTGAGCCCCTCTGCTTTATTTATCAAATCCATCCTGTAACACCTACAAGTCCAGAAATCACTGACCAACCAAACCTTTAAAAAACAGCTAAAACCATTAGTTTCATTTTTTGTTGGCCACACAACATTATCTTTTAAAGTGGAACTCAACGCCAAATCTGATAGAGTCTGTGCATGCTCAAGTACTATATGACATCACACATGAATGCCCTCATTACAGCCAGGTGTTTGTGATCACAAACACGTGGCTGCAGGGACGGAGTTTGAAGTGCAGATACCTGTTAGACCAATCACAGTTCTTTTTACCTCCCGCCCCTGCTTCACCCTCACTCTCTTCTTTAGTCCTCCGGGTACTGCCTAAGTTAAAAGCTCAGCTTTTGATGTTTAGTCTCCTTTTATGGGATCATATTATGCAAAACTGATTATCGTGAGTGTTTGACCCCGTTTAAGGTTAAGGTGACCATGTCCTTATTTGTATCCTTGGGTAAATTCGGTTTGCAGTTGTTAAGAGGCAGTAAACCTACACCCACACGTGCATATAATCAATCATTACAGACAAGTAGCTTAATGAGGTGGTGAAAGGGTTAAACATTTATGGTGTCTATACCAAGTGTTCATTGTGCTTATTATTACCTTATCATTACTTTTTATGGCCATATTGTTATATCTTATGGCACTGCCTTTCTGTGAGCTCCCCTGCTTTATTTACCAAATTCATCCTTATATCTTGGGTTCTTATGTACAGACCTCTGTTAATTTTATACCTTGATAGAAAAAAGAACACAAAATGTTGAAAAACAATCCAAAAATGCACCTGAGCCCCTAAACGACAATCATACCAAGAAAAGCGTAAGCAAGAGCGAAAACCATCTCATGGATTGCGACAACGCTATGGTCAAAGGCATAAAGAGCAACATCACTGGATGAGGGAGGCCATCGACATCTGGAAATGCACCCCCCAGACTGTAAATCAGGATGAGGGGGGCATACAGACTCTCTCACACCTGTGTACAGTTATGCAGAAGTTGAACTGCAGATGGCGCTGTCGTACTACCGCTCCAAGTAGGAAGACAGCGTCCAAATGAATCAAATCACGTGGTGCTTGTGAGGAAGGCAGCAGAGCAAATTGTGATGGTATTAAATAAACAAAGGTCTGCGTAAGAACCTGCAACTCCAGAAATCACTGACCGACCAACAAGGTTTTTGTAGCCTACCTAAAAATATCTTTTAAGGGACCATATAAGAGCATTTCTGAACCATGAGTTTGAAATATAATACTCAAAGGAAACTAAAGTTATAATCCAAAATTTATAATCCAAGTTTACTAATTATGAGTATATTGTACGAGTATAATAACTGTAGTGGTAATAACGTAAAATGTTGTGTGAAAGAGGATGATATATTTTAATGTCATGTACTGCAGATCTGTGGTGGTAGGTGTCTCTTACCTAAGGTTCATGTCTCCCCTGAGGGCCAAGCTCATGACGTTGGACAGAAGACCTCCAGGACTACAGCCGCAGATCAGCACCACCACAGCAGCCATCTCTGGTAACTGGAACACCTGCAAACATACCAAAAAAAGCACTTTGATGGTAAGGCGTTATCATATATAGCTTAACAGTACACTATCCAAACCAACCTTAGCCAGACAGAAGGCCGTCAGAGGCATTATCCCATACTGAGACACAATCGCGATCCCCACTCCTTTGGGTTTCACAATGTGACCCTGGAAAACAACAGGAAAATGGGATGGATTCACCAAGTATAGGCTCCATTCACACATGCGGCCTGACCTGGGAATTTACATGTATTTTCACAGAACTGAGTCATATGTGAACGAAGCCAGAACTCATTTTCCTGCATTTTTGATCCTGCAATTTGGGAAAATTACTGGAAATATTCAGAAAATGCTTACGGGTGAATAAAGCCATGAAATTGCCAGTACTACCGCTTGTTTTCCTTAGTTACAAGCGTGGTACTATGTGGTTATGCTGTATGAGAGAAGACAGAGAGCCAAATGGCAGGTTAAGTGTGAACAGAGCAGACCTGGCCATGCTCTGGGAGTGAGTGCAGGTGTGAACAGAGGTCATTACTGAGGGTTCTGGCATTTTGTACCCAGCAATTTACTGGGAATTATGTGCGAATGGGGCTTATTTTAGTGTTAATCCTACCCAGGCCAGATGGCAGATATTTGGACATGGCAAATCACCTGGAGGTGGCAAGTCACCTGCATGACTCATGGAAATAGAAAGTTAAACCCCTACTTCGGAACATTCCCCATGGAGATAGATACAGTTGAAACCAGAAGTTTATATGCACTATATAAAAATAGACATACACTTTTTTTTTTCTCACTGTCTGACATGAAATCAGACATAACTTTCAGTCAGTCAGGATTATCAAAATTATTTCCATTTCCTAAATTCAATAATGAGTCAGAAGTCAGAAGTTTACATACAGTAAGATTATTATGCATTTAAACAATTTGGGAACACCCAGATGATGATCATGTCTTTGGAAGCTTCTGATTGGTTTATTATTTGAGTTCATTAGAGACACACCTGTGGATATATTTGAAGCACACCTGAAACACTCTGCTTCTTTGTGAAACATCATGGAAAAGTCAAATGAAATGAACTGACATATCAGGAAGAGAATTGTGGACTTGTACAAGTCTGATTCATTCTTAGTGCAGTTTCCAGATGCCTGAAGGTGCCACATTCATCTGTTCAAACAATTATACACAAGTATAAACACCATGAGAATGTCCAGCCATCACACCGCTCAGGAAGGAGACGGGTTCTGCGTCCCAGAGATGAATGTGCTTTGGTCCGAAATGTGCAGATCAACCCAAGAAGAAAAGCAAAAGACCTTGTGAAGATGCTGCTGAAGCTGGTGAGAGTGTGTCATTATCCACAGTGAAACGAGGACTGTACCAACATGGGCTGAAAGGACACTCTGCAGGAAGAAGACATTACTCCAAAAGAGACATGAAAATCCAGAGTACAGTTTGCAAATGCACACAGGGACAAAAGCTTTCATTTTTGGAGACATGTCCTGTGGTCTGATGAAACATTTGGCCATAATGAGCATCATTATAGAGGAAAACGGGGGAAGCTTCCAAGCCTGAGAACTCCATCCCAACTGTAAAATACAGTATAGGATGGACAGTTTATCAGTTGTGCTTTTGCTTTTCATTAAAGTTTGGTTTGATATTACTAACTTTGATTTTTTGTGTTTAGTTTAATAGTTTAACTTTGGTTAAATTCTACATTTACAAAAGTTAATTTGTTGGTGGTTGTTTATCATTTTGTGGCTCGGGAATCCTCCTGGACGCCTCCCTAGGGAGGTGTTCTGGGCATGTCCCACCGGGAGGAGGCCCCGGGGTAGACCTAGGACACACTGGAGGGACTATGTCTCTCGGCTGGCCTGGGAACGCCTTGGGTTCCCACCAGAGGAGCTGGAGGACGTGTCTGGGGTGAGGAAAGTCTGGGAGTCCCTGCTTAGACTGCTGCCCCCGCGACCCGGCCCCGGATAAGCGGAAGAAAATGGATGGATGGACGTTTATCATTTTATTAAATGATGCACGTTGAAAAAAGGAAATCACTTTTAAATGGTCATAACATAAAATAAAGCTTTGTAATTTTTGTACCGCTTTGCCTTTGTCCTTGTTTATGCCAGAGCGACTCATGGGACCCCAACCTACCCCCTGGTTACAAAATACATAGAAATGCAAATATTCAGTATTCGTCCCAGTAATCTTATTGACATTACATTGCCATATACATAGTTTATACATTAGTAGCACAAATATTTAATATATTTCACATTATACTGGCTATAGATATATATAATAACCTACTCATACTTTGCAGAATTTACCTTAATCTTGGCGATCTCCATGGTACATCCCAGAGACAACATGGTAAGGAACATGGTACCGATCATAATTAAGTTTCCTATTCGACTCATCTTGCTGGACTCATTGATGTCAATCGTCCCATTTAGACTGTTGTTCCTCAACATATCCACTACTGACAGGTTTGCCATCTTAACAGTGTAAAATATGTGAAGTACGTACAAGTCTACAAGTCTACACACTCTTAGTTTGAGAACAAAACAAATGAGTTACTCATGATAGATGCCGAGCTATATAAACCTACTAGAATGTCTAAAGTACATGGGCAATAATCACTAACCTTTGCCTTCCTAACCTACTGATTCTGTCTTTAGGGTGTTAAGAGGTGTTTGGTATTCACTTACTTATGTCCTGACAGTTACTTGAGTAGTAGTTTTCACCAAAATTGTTTTACTCTTACTTGAGTCATTTCTCAGACCATTATAATATCACTTTGAAGTAATAATACTCTCATTTGTGAACTATTTTTGGCTACTCCACCACCACTAATATAATAGAGACCACTCACATGAATATTTTAGTCTTTAGTCTTTATTTAGTCTTTATTTATTAGAAGGGACAATGTACAGAGACATTATGCTCATAAAACAGAGATGATCTGCACCAGATTATAGCTAAACAGCTAGTTTTCATCTGCAGTCCCTGACAAACAATAAAAAAAAGAAAAAAATTACACAGTGGAGATTAACATAATCAATAATAAAAGACAATAATCATTAATTCCTATTAGTCAGTGCATGCATTACATAGTAAAAGACATGCATTTCATATTAATTGCATATTACAACAAAGGAATAAAAAACAGTTATTTCAATGCTGACAAGTCTGACTAGCGGCTAGTCAGACTTGTCAAAAAATGGTTATGGGCTAGTCACTAGCCCATAACCATTTTTTGAGTTCTTTGGAAAAGGAATCATAATTTGATAGGCTCTTTATTTCATTTGGAAGATGGTTCCATTCTTTTATTGCAGTGTATGAAAAGGCTGATTGTGCAAATGCAGTTTTTCTCTTTGGGATGGTACACTGCCCCCTGGTGGAGGCCCGTGTGATTCTCTAGAGGTTGTTTCTGATGTGAACTGGACGAATTGTTGTAGAGGTGCAGGCGCAGTATTATTGAGGATTTTATGGACCATTCGAATAGAAGCATATTTTTGTATATTATCAAAGCTTAATAGTGTGTATTTGTGAAGAACATGGCAATGGTGGTGTAGGCGGGGTTTCCTGTCCAAGATTTTTAGAGCTTGTTTGTGCAATGATTCAAGGGGTTTTAATGTAGATTTGCCTGCCTGAGACCAACATGTTATGCAGTAGAAGAATCGTGACATGATCATGGCATTAAAGAAAGTATGGGCTGCATCCTGTGTTAATGAGTTTCTAATGCATCTAAACGTTTTTATGTTGTATTTGAGGCTCTGGCACATGTGTTTTATATGTTTTTTAAATGTGAAAGTGGGATCCAACGTTATACCCAGATATTTGAAGACAGTGACATTTTGTATGTCTTCTCTGTTTACAGTGATGATGGGGAAAGATGACTGTTTTTTTCTATTGGTAAAGTACATAGCTGCAGTTTTCTTTACATTTAGTGTGAGACAAGATTCATTAAGCTATCGCGCCACTTTTTCCATGGTGACTGTGATGGTGTTATTCAAGTTTTTAACCTGATTGTGAGTTTTTAATACATTTTTGACACATAAATGAATAAATAGCTAATTTAAAGTTAATGTAGTTTCGAGCAATATAACAGAATGAAAGGTGAATGGTTGGATCCGTCCATCCATCCATCCATTTTCTTCCGCTTATCCGAGGCCGGGTCGCGGGGACAGCAGTCTAAGCAGGGACTCCCAAACTTCCCCCACCCCAGACACATCCTCCAGCGGGATCCCAAGGCGTTCCCAGGCCAGCCGAGAGACATAGTCCCTCCAGCGTGTCCTGGGTCTTCCCCGGGGCCTCCTCCCAGATGGGACATGCCCAGAACACCTCCCTAGGGAGGCGTCCAGGAGGCATCCTGAGCAGATGCCCGAGCCACCTCAGCTGGCTCCTCTCAACGTGTAGGAGCAGCGGCTCTACTCCGAGCTCCTCCCGTGTGACTGAGCTCCTCACCCTATCCCTAAGGGTGCGCCCAGCCACTCTGCGGAGGAAGCCCATTTCAGCCGCTTGTATCCGCGACTTTGTCCTTTCAGTCATTACCCAGAGCTCATGACCATAGGTGAGGGTAGGAACGTAGATTGACCGGTAAATCGAGAGCTTCGCCTTTGGGCTCAGCTCCTTCTTCACCACAACGGACCGATACAGCGACCGCATCACTGCAGACGCTGCACCGATCCGCCTGTCAATCTCCCGCTCCATCCTTCCCTCACTCGTGAACAAGACCCCGAGATACTTGAACTCCTCCACTTGGGGCAGAGACTCTCCACCCTCCCGGAGAGAGCAAACCACCTTTTTCTGGTCGAGAAAAAGGAAAAATATCTGGACATATAGATGATTTAAAAATTATTTTTAAAGCATCAAAAAACCGAGAATCGCAGTGTGATGCTAAAGCTGCACTACTTTCATGTCTCCACTGAAATGTCATTGATACTTTGCAATAACATCACGATGTTTGCCCAAGATGTATTGGTTTACTTGTTGAATCCTGTGAATCCTACATTTCCAGAATTTATCACAATTTTGACAGATTATGGATTGGATATATACTGAACGAGCAGAAGACCCAAGTTCAATGTTTCAACTGTCGTCCCCCTCCACACCTCCATCAGGTGTTCAACTTTGATTGGAATAAAAACTCATAAAATATTTGGATATTTACCGACATATTTGTTTTACCAACTAAATTATGTCCCTTTAAAAAAAAAAAAGTATTATTCAAGATATCAGTAGATGGAATATAATACCTAACCTAAGTATTACTCCTAGAGTGAAGCCATAAAAGAACATCTGTCCAAGAATGTTGTGTTTGTATCAGTCAGTCCCTATTCTATTGAGAGATACTTTACAGGCAAAAGAGCGAGTGTAAAGTCGATATAGTTCTTATAGGGACAGGCCTAGTTGTAATGTTTATGTCTGCAGAGCTGCCAACATTGTTCATCCCCAAGGCTGAACTTTTGTCTCCAAACTGACTCATGACCACCATAAAGGAACATGACTGGAGGTGAGGTGGACGCCGAACACAACTGACATCTAGTGGACACTTCTGGTCAAATAAAGTTATAATTGGGGAAAAAACAAACGTAGTGTAGTACATCAATTTATAAAGTCATTTTAATGAAAGAATCAAGTATTACAGTTCTCGTTTAAAGGTTCAGCAGGTTCAAAATCTGACACTTTAAGAGTTTTAATACATAATTTTTTCACATTTACTTTTTATAGTCTGACATTTTCATCTTTTAACAGTTAGTTTAAATATCTGGACATATAGATGATTTCTTACAAACACATACAGCTTTTAACATTAAGGTTTATGAGAACAGACTTTTATCTACTGACCAAAGAACTACGTATGATAATGCTCCTTTTGAAGTGTTTATTAATCCATGACTGCAGCAGATCAAGAAAAAGGACGAGTACCAGTGTGAATTATTTAGGAGTCATCAGTGCTGCTCATGATACTCTGACCTAGCAGACCTCTGGATGTCCCGCCTCATAACCCACTGCAGATAAAAACATGATGAGATTAGAAATAAACACATTTTGGAGCACATCTCTAAACTATCACAAACAGACATAGCTTGCTTTTTTGCTTGAAGTTGCATGAGACAGTATGGATTTGTTTGAGCTGATACAGGTGTCCAATATTATACCTGCTGCTGCGGCCGATAACCAATATTTAGCTTTAAAAATCTGTAGCAAATTTATAACAAGGCCCAATTCATCTTAAGTAAAGCTCACAAATCAGCTATTAATACCGATTTTTAACGCTGATTTTTGTTTTAATATAGTAAAGCTCGAGGGTTTAGTCGCTAATAGTGTAATAATTATGTTCAACAATACAATATAATGTAATCAATAGGGAAAACATGACTCTTGGTCCCCATTTGAAGCTGGGATTATTAATATCACACACTAGAATCTAAAAAAAAAACACCAACATACAGATATGCAGAGGTGTACTTAGTCACAGTGTGAAGAGTAACCAAAACTCATGTTAGAGTACTGTTACTTCAATAAAAATGTGACTCAAGTAGGAGTAAAAGTACAATTTCTTTAATGACATACTCCATATATCTAAGTGTAACTGTACTACCCACTTCTGCAGTTTGGGATCTATCAGTTACGTTTAGTATTCCCTCACCTTTATTCTTCCGTTGTTGCCAGGACTGATAAGCCCAGAACAGCAGCACCACGAGCAGGCCCTCGAGTAACTGGGTCAAGATGATGACCAGTGGATAGAGGAACAGAGGCCCCACTACAGCTGAAGGAAAGGCCACTTTGATCAGGGCCATACATAATTTTCCATTCTGACAGCCAGTCTCCATCATCACTGTCCGACGCTCCCTGAACAAGAAAAGAGCCTTTTGCACATTGCCCACGCTCTCACCACATGTTTTTTTGTGACAGGAAGGGCATCTGGTGCAATTACCGTGCAGCTGAAAGTACTTACGGCTGCTTGAGTTTGAAGGCGGTGGAGAAGATGTATCCGAAGAAATATCCAAACATTGGCATTAGGAAAGCTATGGCGAGCATGGGGGGGACTACAACGGACAGGATCTTCTCTCCTGCCTCGATGATGGTCAGCAACACCAACAGTATAGCAATTAAAGATACACTCAAACCTACCTAAAAAGATTCAAAATGTTGTTATCGTCATATAAAAACAACAAAATTCTGTTTAAAGCATCAAAAAACGAGAATCGCAGTGTGATGCTAAAGCTGCACTACTTCCATGTCTCTGCTAAAATGTCATTGATACTTTGCAGTAACATCTTGACGTTTGCCCAAGATGTATTGGTTTATTTGTCGAATCCTGTGAATCCTACATTTCCAGAATTTATTATAATTTTGACAGATTATGGATTGTACTCAGGATATAAACTGAACGATTATTACTGGATTATTATAGAGTAGCACAGTTACATCGACTGGTGCAACCAGAGTTAAACTGGGCTGGACTGGGCTGAAAATTGTAAATTTTTAAGAAAGTTCCATATAATCCCCAAGCTCCCATACAGTCCAATTCACAGTTAACCATGAAGAGTCGAGATCACTTCATTTGTCCTAAAGGAAAGAAATCACTAGAATATGAGTAGATTTTCATGTTTAAACACTGAAATTTGCCACAAAAATTACCAATGTTTTAAACTTGTAAATTTGCATGTTTCTCACAAATTTGCTGCTTTTGATTTTCTTGTTTCAAATCTCATACAGAAGCACATTCTCTGACCTTGGTGATGATGTTGGAGTACTGTGGCCTGTAGTGGTTGAGGAGTATCCCAATTCCACATGGGATCAGGATGGACAACAGGGATAGGGCTATATTTTTGTACGGGACAGCTTCCTGGAGACCTTCAAAGCCCTGGCAGTACAGGAACAAGAGCAGAGGCATCATCCCAAAGGCAAGGACGGTGGAGCATGAAGTCATCACTATACTGAAGAGAGAGAGAGAGAGCAGTTACTGCTACTGCTGTTCAGAACAAGTATAAGACACAGACTAGTACACACCCATGGACCACCAGGACCTACCAGGACCACTGAGGAAGTACACAGATATAAGACCGCATGGGAATATACAAGAAAGTACTACCATTTAATGTTGAAAATCACACTCTATTGTCTAAATAAAGAGTGTTTTTAATTATCACCATGTTATCAGAATCAGTATTGAGTATTGGGTTTATTCCTTAATATGAAACTCAAGTTTGAAGTTTTAATGTGACAACACTAAACAAAACCACACGTTTAGCAGTTACTTTTAAATGTGAATGCTGAGACCAGTGTTTAGAAGAGCTTCGGATACTTGAATTGTTTCTGCAACATGACTATTTACTACTGCTCATGCACTTGCTCTGAATACATGCTTTTAAAGTGGAACAAATCATAAATCCAAACTTCCTTCGACACCAAACTGTGTACATGGTGTTTTAATTACATTGTCTACTGTTCCTAGTAATTTTTTGGGCAACTTTAATGAAAACTAGGTACATTTTGAGCTTTCTGATCAAACACGCCTAAATCTAAGCAGAGCTGGCTTCAGCGGCCTCTGCAATTTCAAGTAGTTGGTGACATCACAAAAGACTGCCGTGATTACAGCCAGGTGTTTGTAATTGGAAACAGCAGGGGTGGAGTTTGAGGTGTGGATACCCATTAGACCAATCACACTCACACTGCTCCTCATATGTCCTCACCCTGCCCCTCCTCCTGTCTCACTCTCCCCTTTAGTCCTCCAGGTACTGCCCAGTTTAGCGGCTCGATTTGAAATGTGGTTGTGGAGTTTAGGTGTTTAGTCCCACTTTAACTTTGCTCTTACCTGAGGTTCATGTCCCCTTTAATGAACAGACTCAGGATGTTGGACATAATTCCTGCGGGACAACAGCCACAGATCAGCACCACCGTGGCAGAGATCCCAGTCAAATCGAACGCCTGAAAATGTGAGTGAGATCTTAGCTGGCATGGTTGATTCATGCAAGGATTTCTTGATACTTTGCAGTGACATCACGCTGAGGGTACTCTTCATGTATGTCTATGGTAGAATGTTCAGCAGTTACCATGGAGACACAATGCACACCCAGCCTGAGATGTTTGTAGATCGTCTGAAAACTCAAGAGAACGTACAAAACGGACTTAAACAACACATTTTCAGGAGCCTGAGATCAATATGAGCGTTCCCAGTTCAGTTTAGGAATTTGATTTTCAACAAATAAGTGACAAACTGAAAAAACTGTTAATGCTAATGCTAGCTAGGTTGTGACTGTAATGTTACCTGAGAGACTTGTTTAACAGCACAAATCATCTCACCTGTTTTAGTTCCAACAAAGTCAGTTCTTTCTGGTCAGTTCCGGTTTTAAAAAAGCTCAGATTAAAGTCTAACAGAGCTTCAGACAGAGCAGTGCCTGCAGTTAGCATCGCACCCCCAGAGAATGTTGATCACGTCAGCTGCAAAGTATCAATATTCAAACTCTATCCCACCTTGGCCAGACAGAAAGCGGTGAGCGGCATGATTCCATACTGCGCCACAACTGCAATTCCGACTCCTTTGGGCTTCTTTAAATGGGCCTGCAGTGACCAATGACGTCATAGTTAGTCGAGGAAAATGCACCATGAGGCGTTTTTATGTGCAAAAGGCAGGTTGTTGTACTAATTAACCAACTAACCTAAACTAAAGTGTAGTATTTGGTCATACAGTTACCATGATTTTGGTCAGCTCCATGGTACATCCCACAGAAACCATGACGACCAACATGCTAACAATCAGAATGCTCTTCGTTATCCTTTCCGTGGGACTGTCCAGGCTGGAGACGTTTGGTCCATTTAGACTATCATTCCGCAAATCCAATACTGACATGTTTGTGAACTCATCCATCCTGCAGATCTCTGAAAAACATGACGTAAAACATTAAAAACACGCATTTTAGTCCTATTCACATCTACCAAAACAACCAACTCAACATAAAAGAAAATTCATACTATGCACGTCATTTTTTCGGGAACCTGTGATCAATGTGGTCCTGTTTTGGCCTTTGAGAAAATGTCCCACAGTACAGCTTTAAACTTGTAACTATTGTATCCAGTTGCAGCTGTTTGTATAGCTAAAAAAAACTCTTTGACAAAACATTCTTACTGTAAGCCTGCTCACTTCTTCACAGATCTGACCCGCTGTTTGGCCTTGTGGAGTAGTGCGTGGCCTGCTGCTTGTCTCCATGGAGATATATAGTAGTTTTAATGCCGTACTGCTGAACATTCATCGTAAAAATAACAATAAAACCACTGCTCCTTGTGTGTTGCAGCTGCTTGCAGTTCTGGTAAACAGCCAACACATGTCACTATTCTCTGTGGTTTATGTGAAGCGGCGTGAGCAGTGTTTCAGACTGAAGCAGCTGTCTTGAAGTGAATCATCGCTTTATGCACCTTAAATTCACCCTCACGTTCCTGTTTCTTCGTGGTCAGTCATTCTTACCTGTGTTGACTCATGCTGTGGTCGAGAGGCAAACGGAGGCTAAGGTTTGGTCTTCATTTTGAACAGGTGGAAGAAACCATTTGCTAATTAGAGGGGTGTTTCGCTCCTTATCTCGTCTACTTTTCTGATATCGTTTTTGTAATTCATCAGTTATTTAGTTTGTTTAATTTGGTGTGTTTATGTGAAAATACATAATGTTTTTTGTATATGTTAAAGTAGTATCTATCGTATACACTGGTACCACTTTTGTTAGTTTTAGTTCCTGTATTTTTACTTGTTTGAAGTATTTGCATAGTGTACTTTACGTCAATCCTGCGCGAAGGTGGTGCATCACAGGACGCAACAGAGAGGTATTAGGACAAATAATCAGATAATATATTTGCAATTCATCACATAAATGTCCTTGTAAATGTCCTGGTAGAGGAAAGGGAGAGAAAGTATAAATAAATATTAACAAAAATTTTCATTTCATCTGTTTTTTTTTTAGTTTTTTTTTTTTAGATAATTTCTGATCTTTTTAGTTATATATATCAGTTCAAACCAGTCAACCTTTTTGTAAATAAAGGTTTCATACCTGATTATGCAGGTTAAGAAGTATCAACATAGTCCTGGACCAAATAGACAGATGTGAGAAATGAGGAAGAGAAACTGAAAAAGTCAATAATAAAAATAATTGTGTTTTTTTGTTTGATTCAGACCAAAATATCAACAAGCAAAATGCCTTTTAATTTATGTAACGTATAAATATGTTTGAGTCTTATATTCACTAATATATTAAACTACTACTATATTTGTGTAATGCTGAATGCTGGGCAGTCTCTTGCTCATTGTCATTGTAAATTTTGGCATGAAACATACATTTTTTTATATCGTACTTGACTATTTTGACTATTTATTTAGTGCAAACTAGGTAAATTTGCAGCTTTGAGGCCAAATACTGTATAAAAATTTAGTAGTAGTTGGTGACATCACAGAAGACTGACACGGAAGAGGTGTTTCTGAATAAAAAAAACCTCATACCAGACACCGCCCAGTCACCTCAAAGTTGATTTTAGATTTGATGGATTACAAAATGATAATGACAGAATTCTTGATGTTTTGATAAATAGTTCAATCGGCAGCCAAATCCGTCCTGGGGCAGACTGACAGAGATGTGACTGATACATAATTAACACACTCAAACACATTCATACAGACATAATGTATTCAGTGTTCAGTTTGCATGTATTGCTGACTTACAGAAAGAGAAACTGATTTGGTGTTGATTGTGGGAGGTGTCACAGGTGCATGTGGGGGTGTGTTTTTGTTATTTTTCCCCAAGACATTTGAGACAATGAGTGGTACATGATTCATATTAGACTGGGGAGTACTCCTGCTTACCAATACTAAACTGTTACTACGTTATCCTACATTGTGTACCATTATATTACGCAAAACTGACTCATGTGTTGTTCCCTCCTCAAAAATATATCCGGAATTGTGTTTTGTATGAGTAACACTTTATTAGTCTGTCTACAAAGCTCAAAATGCTCTGTTCCACCTTGTGATGTCATGAACTGGTAGTTTTCAAGTTAACAGCTCTACTGAACAAAAGGTAATGTGAATGAAACAAAACACAACTCCAGGTCTGTTTGTGATGAGGAAACAACATTATAACAGATCAGAAAATAGCGCAATATGTCCCATTTAATTCCAAAACATGACTGTAACTGTTTAGATCAGCTCTGGCCTCCATCACAGCCATCGCTCCTTCACAGTGTCCAATGCCCCCTCCCTTTCATAAGTGCAAAGACAACAATGGTAGCAACAAAAAGAAATCTTGTACGCTGACTGCACGTGGGCCTCTTCTTATGTGTACAGTCTGTGTGCTGCAAAGGACAAAAAGAAGGGTTTTTGAAAGGTTTAACAGGGCGTCCCAGGACATATGGGGGGAGGGGAGACATGACCTGCCCCAACTCATCTCTATTTACAAGCCTGTGTACTACTACTTTTACTCCACAGTTAATTATTGGCCTCGTAGTATTAGCATTAGTAGCTGAAATACCGCAGAGTATTGCACCTCCAGGGAAACTGCAGTTTGGGTGTGACAGGAATCTGGTTTCATTAACAAGCAATTGCAGCTGTGAATGGAGAATATGAGCTCTTTGTTATTTACGCTTATTTATTTTAATTACAATAAAACAAAACTAGACTGTATTGTAAAAAAAATTTGTAAAAGTCTTATAACTATATAACAACACATTAAGCAGTTAAAAAGTTAAAATCTTAAAACATATTATTGATACCGAATCAAGAAAATGCGGGACATGTTCAAATTGTAAATCATCAACTTCTGCCTTATTTTAAATAGACCTCAGTCTCTATGTTTCAAACTGACCCTACATGTGACAGTGCTTTGAGAAATGCACCAACAATTTATTTTGTATTAACAATGTAGGTTAGGTAGGTATTAGTATCCCAATGAGATGACCTGAACTGGAAAAGAAATAAGTCAAATTATTATAAGGTTGAATAAATAAGTGAGATATATTTTACGATGTAGTAGACTAATCAAAGCCTAAGGTCGTTTTCTCACATATATTATTTTTTTCCATCCACATGTAGCAGTTGTAGTAATGAGTGAGTAGGCTGTGAGAGATGCTGAGTGTGTTTACACAGGAGGATCCTGTGGTGGCTGTGGGCTGTTTCATGTTGTTTCGTGACTTCGTGTATTTGTGTATATTCTTGTAATCCACGTGTCTCAGCGCTGCCAAGATTTGACTCTTGTGACTTACGGGAGTTGTATGAACTTCAAGGCCCACAATGCACTGGGGAAAACGTAGCCCGTGACGTACATTCGAGTAAAATGCGAAACAGGAAGTTGTAGTCCATTAGTTAATACTTTCCGTAAAGCATATTATCGTCACTCCTTTTATTTCAGATTTCGTGAAACAATATTAAATTACGCTGCGTATAACACAATATATTTTAATAAAACACATGAATTCATCATGAATTGTTTAAGACATTTCACGCTGTTTTAAGTTGCTTGTCCATTCAGACTCCATTTCCCATAGTGCCACTGTAGTCCGCGCATGCGCGCTACGGCGCGGTGTTTGTGTGTGTGGAGTGTAGTCACGTGGAGCCCGTAGAGTCCACCTTGGTTCTGTCCAAACAGTGAGCTGTTGGGAGCCGCTCGGTGCTAAACTGATTCATGTTGTTTTTTAGCGGCCCGTCCCTTTAAACTAGACCACTTCATCGAAGAATGAGCGATAACGATGATATCGAAGTCGACAGTGACGTGAGTAATTTTACTTTCATATTTTTGATGCTATAGTTTGTCAACAAGCGCTCTAGCTGAGTTAGCTCCTCGACTAGCGTTAGCCAATAAG
>NC_047149.1:9413663-9476163 GCF_009829125.3 Periophthalmus magnuspinnatus
TTAAAAAGTTACTGCTCATTCAATTTTGTACATCACTGAGACAGTCCTGCAGTGTTTTAATTGTGGTCTGACTATCGGCCGCCGATATGTATGTATGTGTGTATGTATGTATGTATGTATGTATGTATGTATGTATGTATGTATGTATGTGTGTGTGTGTGTGTGTGTGTATGTATGTATGTATGTATGTATGTATGTAGGGGTGTGTGTGTGTGTGTGTGTATGTATGTATGTGTGTGAGTGTGTATGTATGTATGTATGTGTGTATATATGTGTGTATGTGTGTATGTATGTATGTATGTATGTGTGTGTATGTATGTATGTATGTGTGTATGTATGTGTGTGTATGTATGTATGTGTGTATGTGTGTGTATGTATGTGTGTGTATGTATGTATGTGTGTATGTGTGTGTATGTATGTGTGTATGTATGTATGTATGTGTGTATGTATGTATGTGTGTATGTATGTATGTATGTATGTAGGTATGTATGTGTGTATGTATGTGTGCATGTGTGTATGTATGTGTGCATGTATGTATGTATGTATGTATGTATGTATGTGTGTGTGTGTGTGGGTAGGGGTGTGTATGTGTGTGTGCATGTATGTGTGTATGTATGTATGTATGTATGTATGTATGTATGTATGTATGTATGTATGTATGTATGTATGTATGTGTGTATGTATGTGTGTATGTGTGTGTGTGTGTGGGTGTGGGTGTGTGTGTGTGTGTGTGTGTGTGTATGCCTGACCTGTTTTGGAGACTAACTTGTTCTTCATCCCACAGTGCAACACTGACGATGGTCTTCTTTAACTAGATACAGAGACATCCGTTAGTTGTAAGTTATTTATAGAAAATATTCAATAAAATAGAATAGAATTTAGAATTGATTCTTTAAGGTCCACACCTGCGATTGGAGGAACTGTAAAGCTTCATCCACCTTTCTGATTGTTTCATCAACTGCAGACAAGGCCTAGACAAACAAAATCACATGAAATATAGAAAGTTTTATAATATTACATTTTCAGGTAGATATTTAAGACTCCATGAGATTACTCAATGTATTATATCTTTAAAAACATGCATTTTTTTCTGTGAGTGTGCATGTCCTCTACACAGAATCTGAACTACCATATCATTATCAAGAGATCTCGTGGTTTGTTAGTCTGAAGTGCTAACCACTCTGCCACCTTACACCCCAGATAAAATATTTTGGACTGGTTCATTTGTTTAACACATTACCTGTTCCTGCTCACATGCACAGAGCTGATCCATTTGAATAAAGAACAGCACTAGTTTCCAGGAATCCTGTAGAACACAAGGTTTATGAGAAGCTAAACAGATATTTATAACGTACATAAATATGAAGTCATTTACCTGTTTGTCCTGGAGCTGGCGAGACAGTTCCTCTGCCTGCTCCATCAGTGAACTGCAAGTACAAACTAACGCTACCACCCATATATATACACACCTAAATGACAGTTTTAAATGCACTTTACCTTTCGGATAAGAGTGGAGGAGAGAGGAAGCTGGGGGGATCGGAGAAGGGACCAAGCAGAGACGGACTGAACAAACTCATCAGCTCTGAGAGAGAAGTACGCGACAAGGTTCAATGCATTTTCATACTACAATGAGTGTGCCACAAAATACTGGGAAGTATTTGGGAAGAGACGTTATTACTTTGTCTGGAATGTTCCACAGTATGACATTAAAATAATCTAGCATTTATTCAAATCCTGGTCTTTTTATTGCTCTAAAATTCCTTGCTCAGATACCAGAGTTGTAACTTGCTCAAGTGGTGTCACTGGCTTGGAGACGTAAGTTTAATGTCTGGTGAATGAATGTGTGTGTATAGGTGAGTGGTTCCTTGATGTAAAGCGCTCTGATTACCTTGAAGGTGGAAAAGCGCTTGCCATTTATTACTTATTGCTTATGAATTTTATATAAAGACATTTTCATTTTAGCAGTGTGGTATAAGGTTAACTCTCACTTAATCACAGTTCACTGCCCATTATCTATATTGTGGCATCATAAAGATAATGCATGGAAATGACAAAGAAACCCTTAACAAAGCTCACTCTCCTTTTATCTTTAGTATAAGGTATAGTCCATAAACAGTCATGTATTACTGATGTTGTTATAAGCTCTGAATCAACACACTTAAATAGAAATGAAAAGCCCATAAAGGTTTATCATTTACCTTGGAGTTTTGATAAGACACTGGAGAGCTCTGGACTGTAGAAAACATGATAATGATGGTCAGTCTTTTTATGTTTGCTGTTCATGTGAATTATACAGTTTTATGAATGTAGCAGTCAGACCTGTGTGAGTCCAGACTGACAGAGGAGAGCACAGACACATCTGAGGGCCGCACACGGTCCACTACAAGGAAACAGACGGTCTCTTATTTACACTTTTTATGTATCCAGGAAAAATGATGTTGTATTTTTTTTATCTACTTAAATATTTATTTTTAGAAATGTCAGCTCAACATGACCTACTGAATGCATGAATAAAAATCACCTGTTGCAGGGGGAGATGGAGAAGTAAACATCTTGTCACAAGGAAAGGCAATCACTTTTAATAAAAAAGAGATAAAATGATTTTAAAAGAATTGGCATCGGAGAAAACAACACATTTTGATCAGTATATGGAACAACTCTGAACAGGAAATAACATTTTAACAAAAATGATGATGATATGGAACAAATTGTGAAAATTTGTGGAAAAACATTTGGCTAAACTTTAAATCTGAGTAATTGTATTAATTTTGAGGTCCTTTGGACGGTTGCAAACTTTGAACGATAAATTAATTAATAATAAAACATGTTAAAATGTAATATTGAATATATACATTCTATTGAATAAGAGGTACATTTTCTTGTAAAGTACACTAAGCTTTTATGACGGCAAGATGCATTTTGTAAATTCCATAGTGGGGTATCAGCACATTATTAATTCAATATAAATGTGGTGCAGCACTGGGAAGTTTTCGCACTTCTTTATATTTATAATGTTGACTGCACTGAAACAAGGCAAGGGTTCAAGGTGTATGTAGTTTGTATGTATGTATTTTAGAAACATATAATTCTGGTACTTAGTTGACAACAACACTATTAACATATGATGGTACTGCCATTTTTGTTACTGAGATTCTACTGAGATTTCTTTAGGTGTTTGCCCTTATTCACTTACATCAAAAAAATCAAAATAAAACAATTATAACATGCATAAATCAACAAAGGATGAATAAAAACCTGCAGTGTTCCATATGAGCCCAAGGACTGAGACCAGAACCAGATACAGACCCCTCCTAATCAAAGCCATAGTGAGTCCTTTGGGTGCACCTCCTCGGCCCGTCTCCGCTCCTCTGTGCTGTTTCTAATGATCTTTGTCTGGTCAGGTCATAAACATTCCCAGGGGGAGGGGCTGGCCCATTGTTCAAAGGTGTAACAATAAATCTGTTACGCTCATAATGAAAGTATATTATTAATAATTAAGAAATTATGCTGTGTTATGTAATCGTTATAGCAACAGTTGATGACCTTGGTGGCGGGTTGAAAAGAAGTTAAAACTCACAGGGTCCTGAGATTTGTGAACAGTGAAGGTACAGTTACATGGACAGTAAAAGTCTAGAAATAGAATGGTTGAATTTTGGAAGACAAAGTACAGTTAATTTAAAAATACCTCTTCTCCTTTCATTTTTGTCCTTACCACATTAATTTGCCTTTTTTGTGAGCAATCAGAACAAAATCAGAAATCATTTTAATAATCTGATAACTCTGATAATGATTAAATTTGGTGTGCATGTAACCAGAGGCAGTGTGGAGTTTGTATGTTCTTCCTGTGCCTGAGTGGGTTTTGTCCTGGTGCTCTAGTTTACCTCGTCGATACAAAACATGCACAAATAAAGTATATTGTACTAAATAATATACGTACTGTACTGTTGAAAATGTACACTCTCCACATCTGAGGAAGGGTGCTGCTCCAAAGTCACCCATGGGTCCTACTGTCCCAGCAGCATTAACCGATGGGTTAATGCTGGTTATAATAAAAATAAAAATAATATTAAGCAGTAAAAGTAGTAATATTGCAACATGTTTTGATGTTGTTATGTAGCTGAGCTCCTTCAAAACATTGGTAACATCACCACTAAGAGTTGGGCTCTGTGATTGGCTACTTTCAGATTCAGTGGGAGGAGTGAAAAGGCAAAAGCAAAAAGCAAAACTTAAATATGTAACAGGATGAGAGTGTGGTCAAACTTTGGTAAGTTTATGATAATTTAACAATAACTACACCTTAATAAGCCCAAAGAGTGTACCCAAAAATATTTATAATGTACAAATGTTTAAGCCTGAATAATTCTTATTCTATTTGTTCATTATAAGTCTTTGTTCATGCTTTTAAAGGCTAGCTAAGGTGTTATTAGTATAAAGTGGTACCAAACTTTGCATAAGGAAAGATTTGGATGTAAGGCAATATTGGTTGTAAACAAAACGTCTTACTTCAAAACCAGAAAAAAGAAAGAAAGAAAGAAAAAACAGAAATAACAACATGCTTTATCCCTTTATAGGGCATTCACATTTCAAAATGTAAACACAGAGTATTTCTGTAAACACCTCAAATTAAAATGAGTAAATAACTAAGTACAAAGATAAATGCCTTTTAGAAAACACAGCACCATTAATACGACATATCTACACAATACACATTTATCATATGTGTATGTTTATCTGGCAGAGATTAGACACGATGGAGAAGATAGTCATATGTAGGCCATTTCAATCTGTTCAATCTATGGCTCTTGTTTTACATAATGAGACACTACAATAAATGTGCATTATCATGGTTAACTATCTGTTTTCTGATACAGAGGTGAGAGAAGGCACTAAGGGGGCAGAAAAAACAGTTTTAAAAAGCTTATTTTGAGTAAGATAATGATGAGAGAAAACCATTATAGCTCATAGACGTTTATTTTTGTGCATAAATGTTAACATTTGATTTTATCATGAAAAGAAACATGTAATGCGATTAACTTGATTTTTGAATCATTATATAAAGTTGTTTGCAAATGTTTGTTTGTTTCCTAATACATGCACAATAAAGTAATCCTGTGTGATAAGGTTGTGTCCTTTATATCAGCCTGGTTTATAAACAGGTGAAAAGAGGATGTAACTCTGCAAATTTAGAACATCTTTTCATCAGAATAGTATTTTTTGCCTTAACTACACCATTGTAAAATATGTATCGATTAGGTTAATGTTGCCATTTAACATGTAGATTATCAGTCTTTACTTCTTGATGTTGCCTTAACACTTTTAAAAAGAATGTGATAAAGAAAATGCTGCATATATTATATTCTCACTGGTATTTCACATATAAAACTTTTATTACTGTATTTACTGTATTTACTGCTTGATCATTACTGATCACATTGTCCCAAGATTACTATACCTGTGATATAAGGTTACACTCCTGCTGCCTGCTGCTGTTATCTCTCCCACAAGGACATTAACTCTAGATGAACCCCTATTCATCTGTCTAATCTCTGAACAGGGATTAACAGCACTGGACAATTTGTTCACTTTTGCAAGTAGGAAACTGTCTTTGTTTGTTTGTGAATAGTTAAAAAAATAAGGTTGGCCTTCTTTATCAGTTTTGAATAGACCAAGAGATTAACTATTCTTTCTCAAAAAATACAGCATAGGTGAAATGCACAAAACATATTTCCAGATTTGGGGACGAAATTAATTTACTTTTATTCACAATTGATTGAGCATTAACTCCAGGGACTGTGGCATCATAACTTGACCCAATGCGCTGCTGATGGTCATATGAGAAGAGATGACTATTTGCAAGGACACTATTATAATCGACAAAGAAATTACCATGATTATATTGTTGTATTATATAATGGATACTGCTAGAATATAATAAAAATAATTTCGTTCACAAATGTCATATTTTCGTGCTTTCCCCCAAAACTGGACTGTACTCCTAGATGTTTGGGCAATTTCAAGCGAAACTTCTAATCTAATACGGATTATACACATAACTGATATTTGTAAGTATACACAATTATCTGTCTGTAACATAACATCATGTTTTCAACCAGTCTAAATAAAAAACGTGCCCATTCACTGAGAGAACAAGTCACATTAGAACTACTTTTTGACCTCTAGTGGCTATCTTGTGAAACTACATAAACAATCATAGCACGACCGGAATTACGGTTCAGATCAACCTTTCAAAGTAATAGAAACAACATTTTAATATATACAAAAGAAATACTTATATTTCACACTTGACCTGAATTTAGTTTTCACACTTTATTTATCGACGTATGTACTGATTGACTCTGTGAAAATAAAGCTGACAAAGCGCATTCAACATATGTTTTTTAAAACGACATTTATTTTGAAACCAAATTTTAGTAAACGTTGTACTACACGGCGCTAGCTTGGTTTCTTTTCCTTGGGGTTGAGTTTAACAACAACATCGAAGACAACGCGTCACTCTTTTGCTAAAAGAAACGCCAATATCAGTAAAACAGTAAAATCCTTAAAGCAAAAAGTCTTTGCTTATCGTTTAATTTTATCCAGGGACCAGCAAACCGGCGTCGAGGTGAGCCATGTACTCTAAACGCTAAAGGTTGTTGTTATTGGTTCGTGTGACTGCTAGGTACAAACACATTTCACATGCCTTTAACCTTACTTATTATTATTGCTGAATACTGGAGCTGATTTTGTTAAATGAAATGGGCCAAACAAGTGTCTTAGAAAACACTATAAATGTAAATGTGTATCAACCAAAACTGGTGGTGATGATCTAATTTGCAGGAATTAGATCATCTGTTTAGCCCTAGTCATTTGTAAAGTTACCACCCATCCCCCAATGTATGACCTCTTGGACCAGCAGGTTTCAGTCTTCTTAAAACAAACAAAAGCATAAGATATTATAAGAGCAATTTTAAACAAAATGTAATACAGGATAGTGATGTTCTTAAGGACAGTCAGATCTGTACTATCTGTCAACGTGACCTTATCTTGACTATTGTTTTTTTCTTCTCCAGTACAGAAAAATGGGCCGTATCTTTCTGGACCACATTGGGGGGACTCGCCTCTTCTCCTGTGCAAACTGTGACACTATTTTGACAAATCGAGCTGAACTAATCTCCACACGCTTCACTGGGGCCACAGGGCGAGCCTTCCTGTTCAACAAGGTATAAGCCACCACCTGTATTCATGTCTTTTGACGACTCCTTAGAAGAACATTCAACTTTGTGTTAGTCCACAGGTGTGTAAGTGTGTGTGTGTGTGTGTGTGTGTGTGTGTGTGTGTGTATATATATATATATATATATATATATATATATATATATACACACACACCTCAACCAAGACATTTACAGGCACATTTTAGCACATTAATGATGTGTTAAAATATGATCTGAATTTCACTATCGAGATACTGTAATGCTAAAAATAGATGTTTTAAATTTTGTCAAAATTGCCCACAACATTATTAAGACAAAGATTACACAAACATAACCTTAATAACATTTAGTTTCTGTTTAGTTAGGGTTTCTTTTCTGCTTAATTCCTGGTACATTGTCCATTTTAATATTGTCAAACACTATATAGCCTACTACTATTGTCACTATATGAAAAATTCAAATTCAATTTGGATATTAAGGAATAGGAACATCATACTCAATACTGATACCATGGTGATAATAAAAAATACTCTTTATTTAGACAATAGAATTCCAATTTCAACATTAAATCGTAGTACTTACTATTACGTACAATTTTATATTACCATGTCGCCTTATATCTGTGTAATACCTCAGTCATCCAGGTAGGTTTCCTATTGGTCCATGGGTATATACTAGTCTATGTGTCTTATACTTGTTCTGATACAGCTCTAGATCATTCTAAAGCTATTCAGGAAAGGTTCATATCTGTCCTGTGAATGGGATTTTTTTAGTGTTGATACTTGCTCAAATCAGTAGACAGTTTCGATATTTTAATATCAGTTAGTATCTGATTTTCAATGCTTTTGACAACCCTGTAGCCTGCTGAATATTTTTTTATTATTACCTTTGAATACATTATATAAATAAAGCTGTCATGAATTATAATATATTGAGAATGTTTTCTATTCTTAAACCCTACTGCTATTTTAGTTTTACCTCTTGCTTTGCTTCCAGGTGGTGAATCTGCAGCACAGTGAGGTACAGGACCGGGTCATGCTCACGGGGAGACACATGGTGCGCGACGTCAGCTGCAAAAACTGTAACAGCAAACTGGGCTGGATGTACGAATTTGCCACAGAGGAGAGCCAGCGCTACAAGGAGGGCCGTGTCATCTTGGAGAGGGCACTAGTGAGGGAGAGTGAGGGCTTTGAGCATGTCCCCACTGACAGCTCCTGAGATGCTTGTGACGACTTCAGTTGGTTATAAATTCAATCCATGCTTTCACTACCAGAGCAATGCATGGGCCTATACAGTGGCTGCACAATATAAGAAGTAGTGCAATAATATGAGTTGAATTTGATATAATAAGAATAAGATAAGAGAACCTTCATTTGCCCCACAATGGGGAAATTAAATAATACCAATATGGTAATATTTGAATATACTATTTTGAGATCATAACTCTTAATGTATCACTTAGTTTAAAGGAGAAATATAAATCTCTGTATTACTTTTTCAAAATAAGTCACAAAAACTGGATTTAAAGCTTCCATCTGTAATTGGATTGACGACCCAACTCTGTTATATTCTCACACTTCACCTCTAGATGCTGTTTACGTTGCAGTCTGATTGTGTGCCAGGTTTGGCCTGAGAGAAGTACATCACAGAGCACAGGTGAACCTGAACAAAGGCCATCTACTGGTGAAAAAAACAAAAAATTATAATAATTGTTACTATAATAAATTTATGTTTGGTCATGATACTTTGACAGAAACATGGTTATAAACATGTACAGTCCCTTTGAAGGAGGACCAGAACATTTTAAGTATTTCTTTATAGCTTAATAGCTTATTGTTATATGAATGGTGCGCTTGCTGAAATATATTGCACAGCTCTGCAGTATGCCACACTGGTTTACTGCAACAAAATATTGTAATGGACAGTTTTATTGAGGAGTATAGACCCATTTCTTTAACAATTTAGCTAAGGCTAAGACTAAATTGTTACTCTAACACTGAAATGTGGACGTGGGCACAGTCAGAAAGAATAATAAAATATAGCTAGGTTCATGTTGTGTTAGCATGAAGAAGAGGAGCACAGCAGCTTGTTGCAGTCAGGAGGCAATGAGTAAATATATATTATATTAACAATTTCCTTTATTATTATAGTGCTGTACCAGAATAATTACGCACCTTGATTTGTAATTGTACTTTATTTATTTGGAGTTCTGTCATTTTTATATTGATTCCCTTGTTTGACTGCCTTTACTGTGATAATATTGTGTTTTCAGATGTAAATAAAGGTCAAATAAGTTAATGGATAATTTCTTATGCAGTGTTAAGTTATTCAAGTGGGATGTTCAGTGGTTATTCAAAAAGGCATATGTCACTCACAATAAATAAATTAAAAAAAAATACAAACCCTGCATTTAGTTGTGTTTATTTACATAAATGTGTTTAATATTTTATCTAAAAAATCTCATGTCTAGTGGGCCCCCCACCCATAGACTTCCATGTTATCTCATATGTGCTTATCTGAAGAACCCCCAAAAACAAATGTATAAACTATAAAGTATTTGTTTTGTAACGCTACATACGGATCAAATGGCATCAAATTAAACGGCATAACAGAATTACACATATAAATTAAATACAATATATGCTAATAATTAGATTAATAGCTGCAGCTATTATATAATTTTACATATAAGCCATATGAGCTAAAAAATAATGTATAACTACATAAAAAACCGCTTCAAAACAATTAATAAACACTTACTACAATAAAATTGTATAGCTGTACAATTAACCTATTTTACTTATAAGCCGCCCCACCGCCGGCAGCTCTCTGATTACTGATCAAACGTACCTTCTTTTGTGTCAGTAGTGGTGCATTGTGGGGGATGTAGTGCTTCAAACTGAGAGCCTGATGTAGCTCAATTTGCGCCTACAGGTTCTGGCCAAGTGACATTCTTTGCCAGAACCATTCGTGGCCTTTGATGACATGTCTCCTTTATACGAGTTCTGACCTCTCACACTTACGCACTGACGCAGAGAACAGCAATAATGGCGGGTGAGTTATAATTTTGACGTCTTCTCAGTTTAGCAGCTAGCCACATCGGTGTTGTTAGCGTAGCTTCTTCTCTTTGAATAGCACAAAGAAGCGCAAATAAAAATCGCTTCCTGTTAACTGGCCCTCTTCTAAGTAGCCTAATATTGGACCTATAAAAGTTCATAAACAAATACATCCTAAATTCAGGTCAAGTGCAGCATAATGCAGTTTTGTGAAACTGACAACAAAAATCAAGGGGGCTTTTGGGAAATGGTAATTACATGTACACGTGATATCAGTGTCCGGCCTAAATACATTAATATTGAACTTGATTTTTAGATTTACTTAGAGATACTTTGAGAAATGTTGACCCCAAAGCACTTTTCTAATATAGCTTAATGGTTTATTACATCTGTCACCACGAATTATACATTTTGGGGCTAGAAATTTTTTTTTATTTCATCCTGTGTAATAGAGAAGCTAAATGATAGACATTTCTACTCTGGAAATTGAAAGTGGTTTCTTACGTTTTGATAGAAACGCTTAAAACCATGAGCTTACAGATCTGATTTGAATATTGCACTTGCTGATGAGCTGGCATTGTAATGGGTCTATAAGTAAATACATGATTCGGCACTGCTTAAATACTATTTTTCTAGTTTGTGTGGAATAATATTAATTTATTATCATATATATTTTTTCTCTTTAGTGGAAAACGTGAGCGTGGGCTTCAAAGTGTACTGCCTCACTGTGATGACACTAGTGGCGGCTACATACACAGTAGCTCTGCGATACACCAGGACCATTTCATCTGGAGACCTGTATTTTTCCACCACAGCAGTGTGCATCACTGAGGTCATCAAACTCCTTCTCAGTGTGGGAATGCTCTCCAAGTGAGTTTAATGAACTTCTGTCTTCATAGGATTAGCAATGGCTTTTTAGGGCAAAGTGGTCAAATAAGTAAATGAGCAGTTATGTCAATTTTTCTTTTATCGAAACAATGCATTTGTGTGGTAAAATGTTAGTAGTTGGTAAACTAATTTTTCTATTAATAATCTGCTCACTGGGCTGTAAATGAAATTCTTGGTTGACCGCCCTGCGCATCATTTAATCAACTAAAAGGGTTGCGTTGTTGGCAAAAGCTTGGATCTTGCAGAAATATGATTATGTATAGAAAGAAGTACTTGTAAACTGCACGTTCATAAGTGAAAAAGGCAGATTAAACTGTCCAGTGGCTCCAAAAACGCACTCCATGTATTCTTCCTAATGGCTGTGGTCCACATAAATAATATTAATCAATGAATAAATCCACTAATAAAAAATGTGGTTGACAAAGACGCCATCAACTGATCGATCAACCAAACAACTATGGCATTACTTCTTACTCTAATCAAACAATGGTATTAGGCAATTGCTACTGAGTAAAAGTATAAAAGTTAGCATTTGAACATGTATTTGAAGTAAAAGAGTTAAACTGTAGAACTTATGAGTCAAGTGCAAGTATGATTACAAAAAAGGTTTTTCCATTTTTAAAATGTAATGTAATATTTTGCTTTACAGGGAGACAGGGAGTCCCAGCAGGTTGAAAAATGCCATTGTGGAGCACATCTTTTCAAGCCCCAAGGAGCTCCTAAAACTAAGTGTCCCCTCTATTGTATATGCCATACAGAACAATATGGCATTTCTGGCACTTAGTAACCTGGATGCAGCTGTATATCAGGTAATGTAAAATTCATTGTAAAGTCCCTCTGGGTTTCCCATCGGCCTTGTCTGACCTGGTTCTTGCTTATGTCATCCAGGTGACGTACCAGCTGAAGATCCCATGCACAGCCCTGTGCACTGTCCTCATGCTCAACCGCTCCTTGAGTCGTCTGCAGTGGGGCTCTGTGTTCATGCTCTGTGTGGGAGTGACTCTGGTGCAGTGGAAACCAGTAGAAGCCACTAAGGTTCAGGTGAGGAGGTGCAAGTGGCAACTGAAATGTCAGAATCATTCAAAAAATTATTTAAATGTACAGTGTGTACAATCTGGATATTTTGGGGTAAGGGTTGGTGATATTGACAAAATGGATATTTTGGGTTTTTTTTTGCATTATCATAACAATATTCTGATCAAATTTTTACAATGTGCCAAAGTGTGCCTGTAACTCTCTTTGTTAAGGTTTAAGTGTTGCACAAAACCTGGACTACAAAACTGACCATAAAAGTGCAGAAATATCACTTCATCTTTGTCTATTTATGAGGCAAATTTTTATAGTTTTAATTAATTAGTAGTTGTCCTACTCAGTCAAGGCCAACTGATAAAATCCACTTTCAGAAACAGGTTTGGAACAAAGTTGGAGTTGCAGAGTTTATATTAAAATGGGATGTGAAGTAATACTTTAATGAATAATCATAAAACTTAAAATTAAAAAAAATTAGTAGAAACAAAAACTTCGTTTATATGTGACATTTGTTTATAATTGGCTTGTCAAAATGATAAACCTGACCAAATTAATTTAAGAAGTTAAGAAGTGAGTTGTATTATATTTAAACGTAGAAATATAAACAAAATGTATGAAGGTGGAAAATGAATTCTCTTTATAGTTAAAGTCTTTATAAAACTACTTCTGTGAAGGGAACTGTCCAACCAGAGGTCTTCTTCAGTGGCAGACTCTGGTTAAACTCTGCGTTAGAGGAATAAACTTGCTCTAGACCGGTTTAAGTTCAATAGTACCATGGTGACTGTCTGAGGGTTTAGGTTGTCTCTCTGTGAAACCGAAAACCCTGAGTTTTGACTAAACCTACTTCTTGAAACCGGGCCAATATACTCAACATTCTAATTTAGCAAATCTCCAAAACAACTGTGATATTATTACAGTATTTTTAAAATATATTTCCCACGTCTATTTTCAAGAGAAATTACTCACACCTTGAACTGCTGTACTCTCACCATGACAACCACCATAATGACACAATGCATCTATGATTTTATGTTTTAATTGGATTTTTTTTTTCAGATTGAACAAAACCCTTTACTTGGATTTATGGCCATCGCTATTGCTGTTCTTTGCTCCGGATTTGCAGGCACGTTTGACAACATGCTTTTACGTATTGTCTCGTATTGTCCGCAGGAATTGTGTCAGTTCTATTGCATATTTTATCTGACATCTCATTCCATGTGTTGCTTTATTTCAGGAGTGTACTTTGAGAAAGTGCTGAAGAGCTCTGACACCTCTTTGTGGGTGAGGAACATCCAGATGTACATATCTGGGATTGTGGTCACGCTCATCGGTGTGTACATGACCGATGGACAGAAAGTGTTGGAGAAAGGCTTCTTCTTTGGCTACACGCCCTGGGTCTGCTTTGTCATATGTGAGTGTAATCAAGGCGTGTTACACTGATCCAGATGCATGACGGTTTGGTTGGATGTATTCCAAAGATCTAAACAGGTTTAGCATTGTTTCTGTATATGCCTAAATTAACTTAAAAATTCATTCTTTAATTGACAAAATACTTTTTTTTTTTTTTTTAAATATATGGACTTAGAACTTATGTTTTACTCTTTATGTCTCTGCTTAGCACAACTTCCTGTTTTTCCTGTCACTGCCCTTCTGTGCAATTATTTTCATCGCACATATATCCTTCCAATACATAAGCAACATTAGGTCAACCGCATGACTATTTACCTTATTTGTGGAAGTTGCCGTGGGCGCGGCCATCGTCATTTGGGTTGTATTGTTTTGCATGGAGCTGCCGATGATTGCAAATAAGTTCTATACAGACTACAAAGCTGTTTTAAAGGCTCCCAGAGAATTAGTGCAGTGTTGACTTGTTGGTTTATTTTTATTTATTTAAAGGACAGTGTGCAGATACATTAAAAAGATGGCTGCACCAGATTTAGCAAAATGCTAATTTCCATCTGTAGTCCTTGGTGTCACAAACATTAACAAAAAAACAACAATTCACATATAAAAAGTGCAATACAAAAGACAATGTACAAGTGTGCAAAATGTTCAATACATAGTGCAAACTACAAGTTATTAAAGTGCCAGACATATGCAACAGATATCAGAATAAATACGGTGTAGTCGCTATCAGATGATACCCACGAGGGTAGCATCTGATAGCTCTGTACCTTATTGGTATTATAAATGTAAACAAGACAGTAATATGACAGACAGTACTACACTACTACTACTACTACTACTACACTCATGATTTGGTAATCTAGTGGCCATCAGATGGTACCCACGAGGGTAACATCTGATGGCTGAATACCCGTCTGGTATAATTAGTGTGGGCAGGACTGATGGTCAAGAAGCCAGTTTTTGACAGCCCCTGAAAAGCTGTGATATTCTGCTATGTTCTTAAGATTTTCTGGAAGCCCGTTCCATTCCTTGATGGCTTTAAAAGAGAAGGCAGATTGAGAGAAAGCGGACTTTCTTGTAGGAACATTGCAGTCACCCCTAGACACGGACCTTAACACTCTGCTTGTTAGTTGAGAGCGAGGCTGTACAATAATATCAGAGTACCTGATCAAGTTGTCAAAGCTTAATATTTTAAATTTGTCCAATATGTAGCAATGATGTTAACGGTGCACACGAACATTGAACATTTTACACAAATCTTGCTACTACTTTACGGTATATCATATTTTAGCTGCAAAACTTTTGGCAAATTCTCCATTGAAAGTCCCCCCACAAAGAAAGTGTGGTTTAGTAGCATTTAGTGGCAAAAAGGGGTGGGGCAGAATAAGACTCCCTTTGCCACATTGTCTCTATAATGTACCTGTATCTGTATATAAGGCTCTGATCTAACTATTCCATGTTTTGTGTTTCAGTCCTGGCAAGTGTGGGTGGCTTATATACATCAGTGGTGGTAAAGTACACAGATAATATCATGAAGGGCTTCTCTGCTGCAGCGGCCATCGTCCTCTCCACTGTGGCCTCTGTGCTTCTCTTTGGACTCCAGATAAGTACGTCAATAATTCAACTGGGTTTAGATGCATCACAATTTTCTATAGACTTGGACAGTTTAATTGACAATGGGCACGGAATAGTGGTATTTCATTTAATATGCAAATTTAGTTTGGACATTTGATTTTACTTTTGTATAGTTTTCATCAAATACTAAAACATCTGCACAGGTCCCTCTACCCGTTTCCCTGCGTGGAAATGTTATATTTAAAGCCCCACAGTGGAACATTCAATGCAAAAATATATTGACCCAAAAAACATCCTTCTTGTGACCAGCCGTGCCTCTCCACAGACCTGACTCGTAATTTTTGTCTCCATAAAAATCGGATTGCCTTTCTGGGAATGTTCCACAGCATGACATCTCCATGGAGTGCAGTGCTTACTACAAATTCATCAGCGATAGACCTTTTCTATTTCTTTAGTGCAGTGGTTCTTCACCTTGTTGGAGGTACTGAACCCCACCAGTTTCATATGCACATTCACCGAACCCTTCTTTATTGAAAAATAAAATATGATTTTTTTCAAATTCAAGACATATGTATGTTTTACTGGTGCACAAAATGAACCGTGCATTAACATCACTGTGTTCAAAGAATAAAACCAATACAATGCACAAACTCACAACAAATTACATACATACCTTTTTACAAAGACTTGACCTTTTTTAATACTACCACACTGAAATGATTAAAATTTTTAACCTTATGTATTATAATAATGAACTTATTGTATTTATTCTATTTATTATTTTTAACATTTTAACATACACCGTAACTCCGCAACCAATTGTGCTCTCATGTCAATTCAAACGGCGTCTCAAAGCAGAGGCATGGGGCTCTTTAAATATGTTACTGTCATTACGGTAATATGCTTCCGTGGTCCCTCGAAGATGTCCAATCAGAGCGCAATTGTCGCCGGGGTCCTCCCAGTCAAAGCTGGGGCATCACTCTGGCCGTGTCTCAATTCACCAAAGAGCCGCACATTTAAGTCGGGCGGGTACTTCGATAGGCACATCGAAGGGTGCATTTGTCACATTGGGACACGGCCGGCTTCTGTAGATGCTCGCAGTCCGCAAATCATGAGTTGGGTGCGTGTCTTGACCTCCGCCGAACCCCTGAGACTGACTCACCGAACCCCTAGGGTTCGATCGAACCCAGGTTAAGAACCACTGCTTTAGTGTATTAAAGCAACCATCTTTACATTTTTGATTTTTTTCACCATTAGATGGCAGATGTGCCTTGGTTCAGACTCACCTGTGCTCTCTGGTCTTCTTCTGTCAGGCCAAATCAGACAGCAGTAATGTAGATGGCATCTAATGGTGATATGTGAGAATACAGCAGGGGTGGGGTGGCCAGTCTAATTACAGATGGTAGCTTTAAGAGCCATACTAAACTAACTTTAAATCTGACTATAACCAAACTATCATGTATCATTTGATAGTATTTGATTGTTTCTTTTGCAGCTCTCACATTTGCCTCTGGTGCCCTGCTGGTTTGCATTTCCATTTACTTGTACGGCCTCCCGAAACAAGACACAACCAAACTGCCCCGACAAGAAGCAGACAAAGAGCTCAAAGCAAAACTCATACCAGTGTAACCTTCACAACAGCGGACTGCCTAGCCTGCAGACTGTGGTGCTTCCCGTTTGATGTTACTGGATCCCATCAGAATGGGACTATATAACATGTCACTGAAGAAGAACACATTTATTATTATTTTTTGCCAAATGAGTTTTATTTTTGCCTGCAATTCCAGTTTCAAATTCTTTCGGTAACGATATGAACTAGCTCTTTTTTATAAGGGACAATACATCATGGGAACATTGTTAAAAAGAGCTGGAGGAGCACTGCTTTTGTAGCCCATACTTTAGAATTTATGAAGTGATTGGGGAAATTGGCAATTTAATTGTTGTACATGTCTTTACTTTTGACATTGTGATTGAATGTAAACACAAGGAAGTGATTTAGGCCTTGTCACTAGTCTTCAGGTGTGCTGGAGAGTTGTATGAAACTGGACTGTGCCTCTGCACCTCTGACATATGATCTCAAATGTTCGTGGGATCTCAAACATGTCGGCTGCTTATACTGGATACTCTTTAAACATGTATTATCTTTTATGTCTTGTACATATCAATTGATGCACAGGCTGCATGTATTTTTTATTATTTGAATCAAAATAATTGTTACAAAAAAGTGTCCAATCTCAATTGATCAATAATTGCTGTCTGTCAAATTATATAAAGGCAAAAAGTTAAACAATTGTAATAAAAAAGTTTTATTTACACATATTTTCACTTTTTTTATTTACATTTTTTGGACTGGTGTAATGCCTAATAGCTTCATCCCATTGGCCAGCACTGAACAAGAACCCTTGAACAGTAGTCTTCGTGCCTACAAAATATCAGAAAGATTTATCTTTAAGTTTTAACTGGTATAGAAAGCCAGATGTTCAAACTTTATAAATGCAAAATTCAGATAGTTTTGTTACAAACTACAAAAATAAAGTAGGCCTAGTATTGACTTTGACATTACCAATGTACCATATTTTTACCTGTGCTACTTCTACTGGACTTCCTTTGACGGGCAGCTCTCTGTGCGCAGAAGCAGTCAAGTGGCTGAGGATGTGTACAAATGTTTTTTAATCACAACTATAGTATAAAAATATACACACATATATATATATATATATATATACACACACACACACACACACCCCCACACACACACACACACACACACACAGAGTATACTACTATCCTGTGTTCTTACCACAACTTCAATAAAAAGTTGACCAGGTGTTTGGGTTGGAGATCCTGTGATGACTGGCACAGCACTTCATCGTAGCTAAATCAACATTTGAATAAGGTACATATTGAAACACCCTATTAGTTGGTAAGCGATAATATTTGTGCACAATGGTTTACCGAAGGAGGTGCTGCACTACAGAGATGGCAGATGGCTCGTCCAGTAGGGAAGGGTAAAAATGAGCTGCCTCCAGCTCGTTATTCTTCTGGAGTAAACTGGAAACAATACAGATGAAGAACAGTTGATCCCACAGCACACAATTCTTTATAGAAAATAAAATGAGTACGTATATGTAGGACATTTCAAAAAATGTTTTGTCAGTAAATGTATACGGGGATGTTTTATGATATAAAATATGTGTTGTGCAACTAAAAACATAATCAAGCAAAATTACAATATTTAATTGCTGAATAGATAGAAAGACCAGCTCTGGTACAGGCCTGACAGAGCAATGCTTTTCAGTCTTTCTTGTTTTTTTGTCTTTTGTTGTTAAAAATGTTAACAAAAAAAATGTCCATGTCACTGTATCAGGCACTAGGGATTTAACAATAAAGGTCATTTTCGTGTCTGTTCTACTTCAGAAGATTACTCAGAACACTCCAAAATGGCCAATTATTGACTAGATAAATAAATGTATAAACATTAAAATTGAAATAAAGACTACCCAATTATTTTAAATGTAGAATACTTCAGTTTGTGCTGTTGTTTTAATATTTATTACGTCTCAACATTAGCATTAGTGTTAGCACTGAGGCACAAACATCTCTCTAAACACAGAAGTGTCTGACAATGAAGTATTCATTTTATTTGTGCAGTTTTTAATATGTTGTCGGTGACATTCATTCCACAGCTCCCTGTCCTGATAATTCCTCAAACGTCTCTATTGTTCCCTGACACACTGGTTGAAAATCAATGACACAGAGCATATATAGAATTCCATTCATACAATGTTTGCATGTGAACTGTCAAGCTCTGCCAATTTTGCATCACTGTTTGAGGTGTGGCCATCTAATTAAACATGTCATACCAGAGTGCTCTGAACAAATCTGCTCATGCAACATACCGTAACACGACATGCTATAACATCACAAACATCCTTATCTTTAGTTTATGCATTTACTAGGGTAGTCAGAAGTGTTGAATTCTAATTCTTCAGATTCTAATCAATACTAAAACCAGTATGGAAACTAGATAGTCATTTGAGCCAGTATCGATACTAAAGATTGAAATTGAGTTTAGAAATTTTAGTATCATGACAACACTAGTAAAAACTTTACTACAGCTCTTAATATAATATAATCACAAATCATCCAAACACTTTAGTTTTGTTGTAATCACAATGAAAAAAAAAAGTAATATATATATATATATATATATATATATATATAATCCAAAAACCTGCAGAGCCGTGCGTGGGTGTACTGGAGGAAGACCCCAGTGTCCCCCTGAGCCTGTAAGATTCTGTCCCAGTCAAAGCTGTAATCTGACTGTAGAGGCCCTTTAAAATCCTACAAGAAAGAAATCATCGAATCAATACACAAAACTTTGAGGTGTAGTGTGTGTCCCTCATTGTTTAGTACCTATGAAACATGTGATTTGTAAAGTAACGCGGGGCAGGATATGGAGGAAGAAGTTGACTGGAGCTCACAAAAAGACAGCACCAGAGAATACAGGACCATACAGAATGGTCATTTTACATAATAACGCCATTTTAAATTTGAGTTACTTAAAGGTGCATTATGTAACTTTTCTTGTGGGAAGTCAGCTTGCTGCTTGTCTCAATGAAAACATTACTGCTTTGCCTGGAATGTTTTACAGTATGTTATTAAGTTTATCTTTTCAGCGTTTAAGTATGGGTGTTTTTATCACACAATACTCTGAAAAACATGCATTATTACGCATTATTAGCAGGCCTCTCCACAAATCTGACCTGTAACTTTATTGTGTCCTGTCTTTCTCCTTGTTTATTGACATACTGTGGAGCACTTTAGACAAAGAAATAATATCTCTGAACCCACAACTTTAAATTGAAAAGTTGCAAAATATTACCTGGACTATTAATGCACTTAACCCCACTTTCTCAGCCGTGTCCTCTGGATCTTCAAGTTCTTTTGTAGCTATGATGAAAAAGCAAAATGAAATGGTGCAAGGAGATATGACAAACACATGATACTTTCTTACATTTATTCATAGAAGGCTTAATTTGCCACTATCATTTTATATGAGATTATAACCAGGAATGTTTTGTTTACTTTTTGACTGGTTCATGTTGTGCAGCATCCTGGTGCGGGCCTCATCCAGGACATCCTCCAAAAAGACCACCTCTCCAGTCCGAGTCTTCATCCCCTTCACCAGACCGAACGGGACATGTCGACAGCTGCAAAGGACGGATTCACCATTATAGACTTATGGGGACATATTATTTCAAATCAACTTTTATGAGCTTTAAATCATGTTATAATGTTTATCCCTCATTATTAACACACCCAAAGTTGTATTTCTGCTCACTGCCCTGTACTTGTGATTATTACAAAACTTCAGACTCCACGTCATACATGTGCAAGGTTAAAAATGTAACATAGCCACTTTTCAACAATAAATACACATAAATAAAGATATAGGTCATTGTCACTACAAAAAGGAGTAGCTCTTGGAAATCGGTGAACCTGCTTCTATTTTGGCCTACGTGGAGGTTGCGTGGGTGTTTCAGACTTGACAGCTACTGGTCTACTTTTCTGTTATCTGTGATCTCCACAGACATACAATTATCTCATGTCTATGAACGTAGCTGCTAATGTTAGGCTAGTTGTTTGCATCATATGTCGATGGTTTACAAGTGAAAGTGGAAATCGGGAACGTGGATCCTGCACAGCACATATTTTACAGAGAATCCTACGTAATGCCCCTTTATGTTTTTATGTAATATTGATCTAAAACATTTTAATTTGTCTTAAGGGAAAAATAGCAGGTTGAATTCTGTCAGCAGGACAAAAGTTGTTCTGTAAGGAAAAAAATGTGGCTATTAAGAATATACTGGCTCTCTTTTGCTCCCTGGTGAAGGATTATTCATACAAAATGTGTTTTTATAACAAAATAATATTTTCCAGATATTTTTTTTTTTTAATCATGAAGGACAATCTGTAGTTTTATCTTATCTCTGTCATAGGTGTCATTGAAAGGGTGACTCCATATACATTTACTGTGCATAAGCCATATCCCACCTTTCAGCCCAGGGGTGTCCCAAAGCCGACAGAATCTGGAACAACTGCTGGAAGTGGTTGGCTTGACTTTTATCAGTCTTGATTAAAAAAAAAGAGCAAAATGAAGAGAACATTACTTATCCTAATAGCTCAAATCCACAGAAAACCCAAACAAGTATAAAACAAAAATGTTATGAGCTTAGTAAAGAATGTCAAACACACATAAGTCACATTTTGTTCCTATTTCTCACTCTCTAAAATAAAGTCTATTATGCAGGTCCCAGGAGGATATGTGTCACTGCTGCTCTGTTGGTCTGGATTGTTGTTTTGTTTTTTTAGCTGAAAACCATCTGAATATACAGCTTTGTTGAAAATTAGCAAAAACCTTACCACATAAATCATCTCTGTGAACTTGTACCTATCTTTTCGGTCAATAGCGGCAGCAATATCTCTATAACACAGGAAAGGGTTAACTGTTAGGGAGGAAACAGGAAGACACTTACACATAATTTCACTTTTTTAGTCTTAAATATTCTCTATGTAACATTTCTGGTGCACTGTTTGCCTTCTGCTTGTCTCCATGGAGATGTTATTGTTTTGTCTGAAATGTTCCACAGTATACAAATTACAGGAAACAGTTATCAGTACTTGAGGAAAGATATCTTTGAGCAATAAAAACAGCTGTAATTGAATAAATGCAAGATAGATGTGGTTAATGCCATACTGTAGAACATTCCAGGCAAAGAAACAATATCACCATGGTGCCTGGCCCACCAGAAAAGTTACTAAGTGCACCTTTAAGTTAGTCCTTACCTAGTGATGTAGAGAGTAGTTCCATCACTCCGAAGTACAGTGCATACATTACTCATGTCTCCAGAAATAGAAAGATCCACCACTCCTGTGCCCTTCCTAGAAAGATAAGTTTACCATTATGTAACAGGTTAAAGAAGACATATTCTGCCAAATTTATTTTTAAGTACAGCTTTTAACTGTGTTCTAATTGTGTTCTATCGTAGTTGTCTGAAGTCTTTGGCACAAAAAACATAAAGAAAGTGTCAGCAGTCACCTCCAGTGTCTCTAAAACCTTCAAATCAGGCTAAAAATCTAGGGGTAAAAATGGACTCAGACTTGAACTTTAACAGCCACATCAAATCAATAACATCTGCAGCTTTTTACCATCTAAAAAACATTGCAAAAATCAAGGGTATACTGTCAAAACCAGACTTAGAGACTTATCCATGCATTTGTCTCCAGTAGGTTAGACTACTGTAACGGCCTGCTCACTGGCCTCGCCAAACGAGCCTTAACACAGCTGCAGTACATCCAGAACACTGCTGCTCGGGTCCTGACTAGAACCAGGAAGTACAAGCACATCCAGCTCTGTTTGTGTACAAGTCTCTCCATGGCCTAGCACCAAAGTACATCTCCCATATGTTAGTGCTATATGGTATATCTCACACTTTGAGGACTTCAGGGACCGGCCTCCTGCTGGTGCCCAGAGTCAGGACTAAACATGGAGAATCAGCGTTTCAATTTTATGCAGCTAAAACCTGGAATAATCTTCCTGAAGATGAACTTGCCTTGCCTTTCCTATAAGAGTTTTGTTTTCACCAACACCCCATACATGCCCTCGGCTCTGTACTTCCTTCTTCAATTACTTTTCTTAAACTATAATACGTATAGTTTTCAGCAGCGCTGCATAGACATGCAACATAAAGGCAGACCGGATGTCAGCAGGCTTGATTCTTTGATTACTTTGTTTTAGATCAATATTGCAATTTAAAATGCCTTAACATATAAGATAATGACCCATAAGTGTCATAGAGTTTAAGTACCGCAGGCAAAAGCATATGTCAGCGAATCCCCATAAGTGAATAGTAGTCGTCACAGTTCATTGTAACTTACTCAGTTGTTTTCAACAGGCCTCGACTCTGCAGCTTCTCGATCACCTCCTGAGCCTGTTTTTGGTGAAGGGACTCCCCGGAGTAAACATCAAAATGCACCCCTAAACGCTGAGATTAAATACATTTATCCAAGGTTTAAGCCATTTCACAGCATTATATGCATTTAATGTACCTTATACACATGCTGGTACTCCTCCACTGTGATGTCCCTGAAGCACTGCCATAAACTCATAGCCTCTGTGTCACCTTCCTCTAGTTTCCTGAAGAAGTCTCTGGCCTTGTGTCTCAAGTCGTCATTGTGCTCAGCTTCTCTGTTCACTTGTACATAGACCTGAAGGCAGAGATGTGTAGGACTCAGTTACATTTACTTAAGTAATATTTTAAAGAAATTGTACTTTCCATAGTACTTTTCTAGTAGAATACTTTTACTCCTACTTGAGTAATATTTTTATTCAAGCAACAGCATTCTTGCTTGAGTAAAAGTCTGGTTACTCTTCCCACTGTGAGTAAGTCTACAAATGACGAAAGCTTTCTTGCACTGCTCCTTCAGATATAATGTCTGTTTTTGTATCTAGAAATTAGATATACCAGATTTTGTGCAGTATTCCATATTTTGTCCTTCAAATTACACTTCTTCAAATTATAAATCAGATGTTACGTCCCAATAGTTACTCTTTAATTTCTCTTACTTGAGTGGTAGTTTTCCCAAATACATGAGTAATTTCTTGAACCACTCCTTTGGACTTCTACTTGAGTAAAATTATTTTGAAGCATCATTACTCTTACTTGAGTACAGTTTTCGGCTACTCTACCCGCCTCTGGCTGACGGCGCAAAAAGATTCACACAATATAAACACACAAAGGCATATTATTTTCCTATAGTGGTAAAATTAACGACAAAGCCCACTGAGTGACAATGGAAGTCACACCATTCTAATGAGCATTACCACACTGTAGTGACAGAACAGGGTCATTCACCAAGTGTAAACAAAAACCCTTTGTCTGAATGACAGAATAATCAGTCCACTCACCTCAAACAAATGCTGTAGCGGATTGTCCCTCAGTTTTGAATACGAGCCAAACTGTGTGAAGCCAGCACCTAACAAACCTGGACAGGGAAATATAAATGGCTGACAACCTGCTTAAAGGACTTGAAAATACTTTTACCGAAACTTTTACTGGCTAGGACAGTCTAAGACTTTAAGTACAACAGAATTAAAGGTGCACTAAGCAACTTTTATGAAAGACTACTCCCTGCTTGCCTCCATGGGGATATTACCACTGTGCCTGGAATGTTCTGCAGTATAGTATTAAACATATTCATCTTATTTAATTACAGGTGTTTTATTGTTGAAAAACATGCTTCCTTACTGTGAACAGGATTCTGGTCTTCTGTGGGGATCATCTCTCCACAGAACTGACCTGTAACTTGGCCTGTTTGTGCTGGTCTCCGTGGAGGATTTAATGCCATTCTGTAGAACATTCCAGGCAAAGCATCATCTCTATGGAGACCAGCAGGTGGCAGCCTCTTCACCAGAAAGTTACATATAGCACCTTTAACATAGCAGTTTCTACTGCTTTATTACTGCTCCTGCTACTACAAAGGAACATTTAATTTCTACAATTAAAGCATTATATCTAATTATATATCTAATATATATATATATATATATATATATATATATATATATATATATATATATATATATATATATATATATATATATATATATATATATATATATATACACACACACATATACATACATATACACACACACTATTACTAGTATATATATCTAATATATATATATATATATATATATATATATATATATACATATACATACATACATACATACATACACTATTACTAGTACGGTTTCGCTTTTTGGACAAAAATTGGACGATCTGCACTCACCAAACTGCATGCCCCAGTCTCCTAGATAGTTCATTCGGATAACTTCATTCCCCAAAGCCTGCTTCAGGTTGGCAATGAAGTTCCCTGTTCAAGAAATATGGGTAAGAAAATAAGAAATAAGTTTACATTATGAAAAGAGCCCTAGAACTTTAAATACTCACCAATTATAGTAGAGCGGAGATGTCCAGCATGGAACTTTTTGGCAATGTTTGGAGAGCTGTAAAAAATTAAAAAGTTAATAAAAGTAAAAGGTAAAGCAGTAATCCATAGAACATGTGGTGGTACTCATAGCAGTGATCAGACACACAGACCTGTACTCTACCAATGTGGTGCCACGATTAAGTCTGTTCAAAAGTTCACTGTTTAAACCAAATGCTGTATCAGTGTCAGATTCAAAAGGCTCCAACACTTTCTAAAAAATAGATAATGAATAAATTACAGTGGACAATAAATCTGGATTTCATAAAACACTTGATTAACTGATAACTGACCTGAACGAGATGTTTACGGTTAATTGTGAAGTTGACAGCTCCACTTCCAGCACAAATGTGCTCGACCACATTGTCAGGTTTTAACTGAACAAAAACAAAACTCGAAATTACATTTATTTATATTAGTTATGGTGTCACATAGGGCTGGGCAATTTCAAATGGAATTTGGGCCATATTTTTGTGTTAAAGTGTTGTTTTGTTTCATTCAACTTATCAAATTACAGGCCAGATCTGTAGAGGAGACCCTTCTTCCAAAATGAATGCATGTTTTCTGAGCAACAAAAACACTCTCAATCAAATAATTGGCACATAGATATGTTCTAATGCCATACCATGAAACATTCCAGATAAAGTAACATAGCCATGGAGACAAGCATGCGTCGGACCCAGTTAGGTAGTGCATCTTTAAATGCAATGATTATTAAGTTTATTAAAAATAAAATAAAATAGAATTGGAAATCAAGATCGATCAATATGAAGAAAAGAAACATGAAACATTTTTATTGCCAGCCCTAGTGTCACACATAAACTCTTCATCATAGACATCATCATAGACTGTATATATGCATCTATATATCTATTATACAGTCTATGGACATCATAGACTTTATATATAAATCTATGCATCTATTTTACAGTCTATAAACATCATAAACTGTATATATAAATCAACATAGACATTTTTGGATGTAATATTCTGGCGTCAAAACACATTGCAGTACCCTTAAATACACTTTAGGCAGAGGACACAAGTACAGACACATGTGAGGAAAACATGGCTGTGGGGTATTCTTTGTGAAACAGATGTTCAGTTAGTTTGACCTTTTATCACATTTTCATAGAACTGTGACTCCATTCATAACATGTCATTACAGAGTGGACACCAGCTGTCCAGTGAAGAAGTTCAAATAACAGCCAAGAATCTGCTTTCATTAGGGTTAGTTTACCTGTCTGCTTAGGTCTTCTGTCTGCAACTGAATGTCTTCTGTTAGGGGCAAAATCCCATTCAGTCGTAACACACTTACTGATAATTTGAAATCAGGAGTCTGCCTGTGGAGGAAACATACTAAATTATAAAAGTATAAAGGATAGTACTCATAACACAGCCAATGTGAAAATTCAGTTTGTGCCATGCTGTGGTTGTTATAAGCTAGTGAGGAACTGACTTTTATATATAATATATATATATATATATATATATATATATATATATATATATATATAGATAGATAGATAGATAGATAGATAGATAGATAGATAGATAGATAGATAGATAGATATTTCAGTGTAGTCCATGAAAATTTCTGTTACATAGTGTGTATACAAGAGTTATTGGTATGCAATAAGGAAAAATAAAATCACTGTTTTTTGAAGACTGGGACAGCCGACAGGGCGGGTAGTAAGAGCTCCTCGGGCTGCTGCAGAGTCCTGCTCAGCTGTAAACCCAAATATACTCATCATAACACCAGGGTTAAATCAAAATCAACACAGGCTCAGGGTCAACTCATGCTTCAGGATATCTGATTTATACAGATCCACGGTAGTTTCACCTAATTTACCTTGGCAGCAATCGTTCTTCTAAATAAGCACGCCATGCTCCTTTAATCACAATAAAGTATCACTAATATCATCGTGTCATTCTGAGATTGAAGTACAAGACATGTTAGTCTAAGTACACATCCGCTTCCTCTTTGAACAGCCAATCAGAAACGCTGCTTCTCCAACGCGTCATCTACAGTATAGGTGCGTTTGTTTTTATCACCTATCTAACTTTCACAATGCGTCTCATGCAATAACATTTTGGCACGCGATTGGAGTTAAACCAGTCCTTAATCTCCTTTTATAGACCAAATTGCTCTACGATATTGATTTTACTAAATGCTGTCTTTTGAACTTTCAATGTGATAACAGATTAACTTCCATGCAGTGCGTTCTTGTCACACTTTGAGCTGCCTTTTGAAATGATCTACGTCCTGTACATTCAAACTCAAATGTATGAGGTGGGGCACTATATTGCACACTGAATTTCTTTTGGTTATTCCAACAGATTTAAGAATTTCTGAGAGTGATCACAGTCACAATCTGTATGTGCAGATCTAGATATGCATGTCACTTCAACCACTCATAATTCAGGTGCAAATGCTTCATATGTCAAAGTATTGACATACAGACGGTGTAGTTAGATTTTGTGATAATGCTATGATGGACAACCAGTTGAGTTAAGGATCATAATAAAATGCAGGAAGAAATTAGTTAGCCATGGCAGATAATACTATATAATTTTACAATTGTTCCAGTAGTGTGTTTAACTTATGAACATTTGTTAACAATCAAACATAAATTGCAACTGTGAAAGAACGCAGACACAGACATTTAGTAAACGCTTTATTTGTAAGCTTTTCTTGAACCAAAGCCCAATATAACTACAGCAAATAAATTCTTGTTACGTTGAACAAAACTCAAGCAAAGAAAAATAAAAAGTTCAGTGTGTACAAACAAAATAGCAGTAACTGCCAGAACAAGTTAAAACGATGCTTGAAAAGCCTGTGGCCAGAGTTCAGTCAAAAGGCTTTCAATCGTCCATTTGCATAAGTCCAATCCCTTTTCAAAATGTACACTAGCCTCCTTCTCAAAAAAAAAAAATCATTCACAAAAAAGAAAACATTGAAAGGCCAAGGGTGCGTGTGGCAGTGAGCCTAATGTGAAGGCATCGGAACAAACCAAAGATATATAGACAGGGCAGTTAAGAGGCCACTAGGAGCATCAGAGGAGCAGAGCCAGCTCCACTGACCCAGGTCCAGACACAGGCGACATATGGCACAGCGACAATCCCACTGCCACCAAGTCCGGCAGACGCAGCAAGGCTTTCCAAAAAAAACCCCAAAACTCAGGAGACATCTGCCAAAAGAAAGGGAAAGACCCAAATAAGCAAAACGCATTTTACAATAGAATTACAATAATGTCATTGGCCACCATCTGGTCCAGCAAGTTATTTTGAACTCCCATGACAGTGGATTACATGTGGGGCACTTGTACATGCCTGTAGTATTGTTGAATAAATATATATCCAATTATCCATATTTTGATGCATCACACGACTGTGTTCAGGGCCTAACTACAGAGTACAGTACAACCGAAAAGCCAGCTGATAAGGGGCTTATAGCTGTAAGCCAACTAGAGATACTTACAGCTGGCCGGCTGCTCTCCAAATCTTCGCATCAGCTGATCATGTGTAAACTTCACAAAGGCATCATATTGTTCTGATAAAAGATTAAATCATTGTTACATTTATTAATCCATCATGGTTGAATAAAACGTGGTAAAGAACACAAATCTCCAGACCTGCGAGTTTGGAGGTGAGGATCTCATCGTACTCCTCGCGAATCTTCTCCTCACGCTCCTTCAGTAGTCTTTCACAGATCATCCCAACCTGTCTGAGCGAGAACAGGGGCTGCTCTTTCCTGGTGGGAGACGAAGCTCCTGAGGACATCCCTGTTCAGACAACCACAAATTTCATTACACCACTGGAACATAAACACATATATTCAACAGATCTAAACAATTTTGTAAATAGGCAAAGGAATATCTTTCTTTGTACAGTAACCATGTTTAAACCATCAGAAAACACATGATTGAAAGAACCAAATGATCACATCTTTCGTAGTTCAAATATAAACCCTTAAATGTGTGATATGTTCTCAAAATGCTCTTTGTGTTTTGATATGGGCCACAAAGTAATAAGTATAGAGTACCAAGCACAACGATCAAAGAGCATTCCTATTAAAATTAACACTATACATAAAGCACCTCCTGAGGATGGCCAGGAGAAACATGTTCTGTTTTAATAAGATTCCTGGAGGTTTGCTCTAAGTTGTTGAACATACACTTGGGGCAGTGTCCTCATTTCACCTGGTAACGCTGCTCCACTGTGAATGTTCTGCAGCTCCACCGGACAGCATCCATCTCCCTGCTGCTGGAAACCACTGTCCAGGTGCCGCCTCTTCTGCAGACGCTTGTACTCCTGCTTTATGTTGTGGAGGATTTGCTCTTCAGAGACAAAACAAGATAAGACAAATCATTAGTTTTGCAAGAAGGAGAAGAGGAAAACTTTTGTTGACATAAAAGGGTCAATATAAAGAAAAAACTGTAGTAATTCACACAGTTGGGTCGTGCTTTCATTGTTTTATTAAAGGTTGCAACATCATAATGTTACTATTGGACATGGGCCTGCTGCCATAAGTTTCCACAAGCACATTAAATCAAGGAACAACGCAATGTAGTAATTGAATTGACTGTAATGTACAACACGCACTAGATGTTTGAAGAAAACATTAAATTAAAAACGTATTAGACTATTTTAGGCCTCAAATAAGACACGTCGATGTAACAACCTGGTACAGCAGATAAGAGTTAACTGAACATGAAACAACCGGGTTAGCCCTGGTGCAAAGCCTGAATCCGTTTCTGCGTTGTATTTTACCATTCAACATTCCAACAGTCCAGGGAGGCCACTCAATCATAATGACACTACTACATACATATCTATAATACAACCCGAGACTGTAATGTTACCTGTTGTGAGTCTCGACGACACTTCACCAAAAGGCGACGGCTCCAAACGCAGGTATTTCTGGGGCGAAGACACCGGAGACACCATCGGGGCGCACCTCCGTCTTTTCGGGGAAGCCTGGTTCATTAAGGGGTCGAAATCCAGACTCCTCTTCAGAGTAGCTCCACAAGCCATTTTACTAAGAGTTTTGAAAAGCTTTACAATAGAATCGAGGTTACCCTGTGGGCCCCGGTCTGAGCTGCTAAAGCTAACTAACCTTAGCGGCTAAAGATAGCAGCTTTCCGGGGAGCGAAAATACGCCTTTTTACCTTATTTAATGAGTTTTGTCGATAAATTCCGTGTCTTGAAAGCAACAAAGGGCGTCGAGCTAGCAAAGGGTCTAAAATCTCTACAGATTAAGCCTGTATTAAATCAGATGATGATAGATTTAATGCCCGGACATCCAAGAGATTCGTACAACGGCTAGGGGCTTTCAGGCGATCGATTACCGTCTCTGTCTAAACTGTTCTACGCATGCTCAGGAGAACGCCCAATGCCGGTAGTTGTAGTTTTTGATTCAATTTGGTGTTCTTTAACTTACCATGAAAAAACTACATCTCCCAGAAGTAGTAAAGCCCCGAGGGATTTAAAATTGTTTTGACAACAAACATAAACATACTTGTGATTCAAATTTAACACCATATTTCCGATATAGTATTTTATTTAAGGGGTGATAATGGAGTGTCTTTGCAAAAAGTATTCGACACTCCTAATGTAGGCCTGTAACTTCATTCAATCAGAATAAGAAAATGATTTATTATTTTCGTTGTCAAACTTTCGGTATGCAACCATGGATGCAACAACGAAACTATGAATAATAATAGTAAAATAGTGATAGCCAAATATATTTTGTATTATTAATACAACATATCCCACTGTTGAACTGCTGTGAAATCATTTTTGGATATAAAAATGTTGAAAATATTTTTCAGTATATTTCAAAAGTCCATCCCATTTAAAACGTATTTGAGCGTATTGGTCCTTATAAAGTGGTCTGATCCATTGACCCACAGGTTGGCGGTGCGATTCCAGCTCCCACAGATGAAGACTGTTGTTGTGTTCTTGGGCAAGTCACTTAGCCCCCCTCGCCTCTAGTGTCTGCGTACTGTACCTAGACAGTAGAATAGCGCAGTATAAATGTGACAATTTGTGTTATATCATTTGAAATGTAATTTCTTGCATTGTTACAATAAATGCATGTAAGAAAAAAAAACAAAAAAAACTAATACATGCATGAATAAATAGGCCAAAAGACTTTAGACTAAATTAACTTTCTCACAAAATGCATTAGCCAACTAATCCCACGTCATTAAAACTCAATTAAGCATGACTCTATCTGGGGATCAATGTCTTCAGAGATCTACTGTTAACAGCCTATGCATTTTGAAGAAAAGCTCGCTCGCATCTGTGTCAGCAGATGCTGGGACTCCTCACCCACATCTCAACACACATTTGAGGAAGCGAGCAGATGTTGCTGTCAACGCCAATTTTAGTGTCTTTACAAGTGGACGTTTGAGGAGTTATATTAGTGGACACAAGGGGGCACTGTTGCTCCATCAATGTAGGCCTACTGAGCCCGCATAGATCCACGAGTATGGTCCGTGGGCTAGAACAGAGTGACGGTGGCTCTACCATATGTATTAGTCAGCCAAATAAAACTGCAGGCGATTTTGACAACCATTTGCAACTTTATTCAAAAGTTTGAAAACAGCAATACTAAAAACACTTGTGTTTTTTGTCCTTGTTATGCCACCAATGTACAGAAGCCACTTGACAATTGACAATTTGATCTTCAATACTCACTAATACAGAGGCAGCGAAGCATACTGATACAGCTGTCTGACGACTTTACACCAAGATAAATGTCTACAGGACGATTGTGCTGTGATCTCTAAGGTTTTCAAAGTACTACATTGTTTATTTGTAAAATCACATATTCTCAGATTGTTTTGTAAGACCAGTTGTTGCTTTTCTACATTATGTATACACAAAAGCTTTATTTCAAGTAACCAGCTAATAGAATGACCCCCTTTTTTCAGAAAAAATGAATGTTTAATGCCAGAAGGATGTTACTATAGGTCTGTGCATGGTTTAGCCTTTATTTTCCCCACCGAAAAGAGGTCTGCTGCAACAGTATAGCACTAAAACAGGTTACTGCAATGATGAAAGGCTCAGGGTGGGTAAATATCACACAATAGCACACGCACAGTAATAGTCAGTCATACAATCCATGTAATAGCTCTTCAAACACACTTTTGTGACAGTAGTGACCAGCACACTGCGTCCAAACTCTCCAAGGCGTCCAAGCTTTGGCCAGAAGCTTGTGGAGTAGCTGCTGCTAAATGTCTCAAACACTTTCAATGTAACACTGTACAGTTGGTTAGATTTACATTTGAACAAAGACACTCCAAAAGTTTAACAGTTAGAGAGTGGACCTGACGACAGGGACAACTGTCGCTGTCCAGGAAAATGCCATTTGAGATTTATGCGGACAAACCTCATCTTTTATCTCATCTTTGACTTGTTTGTGATGCTGATTTATTTTATTTTTGCATGACATTTTATTCACCTGTTAAGCATTCTAGTATTTGCCACTCACTGAGTGTTGTCATAAGTTAGTTCTTTCAGTACAAAAGACATTTAATGCCAAACACATAATGATGGGTTATATTTTAGTCTTCATAATTGTCCATATGCAGCATGTAGATGAAGCCGGAATTCAAGGCCTAGGTTTGTTATGGTGCAAGACACACATGACGTCAACATGACACAGTCAAACTGAGTTGAATTAAGAACATCAGTAGCCCCTTATCCCATTGATGAAGTTATTTTGTTTTCAAAACCTGAATCACAGTATAAAAATAGATTATGCCTTCACTACATGAGTATCACAAAGTCTATGTCACACTTATGGTACTCCTCTCATTAAAGTAGTGAGTCTTCTATGACCTTGCTTCACCATTTGGCACTTAGGCACACAAACGCCACTGCCGCCTCCAGAGCCAGTCTGTGACATGTCAGCTGAGATGGGTTTTTTTTCCTTAATTGTGTTGGATGTTTTGGGTGACATTTACAGATTGTCCCCTGTGTCAGCCCTACACAGCCTCAGCCGAGGTGTCTGTGGACACAGAGATAGTGACTTTGGCGATTTTCACAGTGGTCTTGACGGCGCTCTCGGCGGCGCGGTGTGCAGAGATGTGTCTGTTCTGACAGTCCGACTCCAGACTGTTGTCCAGCTGCTGCCCACTGCCCCGGCAGGCGTGGCACGAGCTCAGGAAGGCGTGCCGTAGGTCCTTGCTCCTCAGAGCATAGATGATGGGGTTGACTGTGGAGTTGAGTAGGCAGAGCATGCTGCAGAAGGCAAACACTGTCTTGATATCGTCATCCATCCTCCAGAACAGGTCGTACACCATGATGGCCAGCACGGGGCCCCAGCAGATCACCAGCACCACCAGGATCAGCACCAGGGTCTTGGCCAGGCGGATGTCCATGCGTGCCTGCTCCGGCCGTGTGGTCTGCACTTTAGTCCCATCGGCAGAGTACACCACCAGACTCTTCTGAGAGGCGCGGCTCAGCATACGTACGGCGTGGTGGTGTGCCTTCCACAGGATAAAGATGTAGGCGTAGATGATGAAGAGGACCAGGACACTGGTCACTCCGATCCAGAACATCAGGTAGTTTTCATCGATGAGGGGGAAGATGTCAGAGCACACAGAGTTGAGACGCTTACAGTTCCAGCCAAACAGAGGTAGCACTGCAATAACTATGGAGATGGTCCACATCATGCAGAAGGCGATGACAGCCTTGGTGCGCGTCACAATGCGTCTGTAGGCCAAGGGGCGGTGGATGGAAATGTAGCGGTCTATGGCAGTGAGGAACAGACTGCCCACTGACGCAGTGAAGGAGGCGGTGACTCCGCCCAGCTTGAACAGAAACACATTAGGGCTGTCCTTTCTGTGAAAAATGTGAAAGTCCAGGAAACTATACACAAATATAATGCTGCCCAGGAGATCGGCGATGGCCAGACTGCCAATGAAGTGGTAGGAGGGTCTGCAGCGCAGTGTGCGAGACTGGAGGATGACACACAGCACCACCAGATTCTCCAGCACAGTGAAGGTGCCCAGGGTCAGAGACAACACGGCCACAGCCAGCTGCTGGCTCGGGGTCAGGATCATGAAGCACTCCATGTCCATAAAGTTCTCCCCACACTGAATGTTACTGCCATCCTCCCGCAGAGTCCGGTTACTAAACAGGTCTGTGGCATTGGTGGGGAAAAATGGGATGTTTTTTAAAATGAGGTCCTCGTCCACAGGGACTTTGTCTGGAAAGGAGTTACTGCGGAAAGCCGACAGCGGCTTCTGCAGTGAGAAGGAGCTCTTAAAGTCCACATTGTTGAGGGGATCGTCGTAGTTGGCATCATTGGAGCCCAGGTACTGCAGCCCAGAGGTGATAGTCCTGAAGGTGGTGTCGGCCACTCCGTCCAGCACTGACTTCATGGCTGCGGCTGTCTGCTCTCACACACCTGTCTCCTCGAAAGAATCAGAAAACACATGATTTCACCAAGAGCATTTCTGCACAGCATCTGAACACATTATGGTTGAATCTGTGTCCACACCTTTGGGATGAAATAATGTGCCAATCAAATTACATGATATAATCCAACATTCATGTTTTTACATATAGGCATAATAAAAAAATACTAATATTCTCATAATTGACTTAATAATTGGGGAATTTATCCCAATATTTGTAGATCTAAAACTCGTTTGCTTTAAGCAGAGCTCTAACAACACCCTGATCTCGCAGCGCACAAACCATTAATCAATAAGCATCAGTTTACAGAGGGACAGAAATGGGACTTTAATTGTTTTAATGGTTTTACAGACGATGCGCACTGTTTACGCAAATCAACAGAAGACATTTTCACTCAATGTTTATGGATTTGCCTGAAGTAAATGCACAAAAACTGATTAAGTCTATGGAAATCTGAATATTATGTTGAAGGGGGCAATGCAATTCTATATTTAAAAAAAATTGTGATGAGACCATAAAAACCTTTTTGTAAGTGTTTCAATACTCGCGCACTAAGAAAAAAACTGCCTTTTACTTCTGCTCAAGCAAAACTGCACGATGGTACTTACGCATAAATACAAGCACGCAAAGAAATACTTAGGCTATTTAAAACATCAATCAAAAAACCTTACCTTACATAATGCCCAAAGTGCGCAGAATCACCTTTTATCTCCGCGCGTTAATCCAAGTCAGATGCGCATCACCAAACACCTCTGATCTTATGTAAAACCAGATGTCAGGAATGAGGGGTACTACTTAAAAAGCAATCCGTATTTGAACCATAGTTGTTTTTAAAAGTTGCACAAGTTTGAAACGCGATGTCTGTGCCGTAGCGCGCAGTTTTGGGGCACTTCTCCGCGCCCTCGGTCCTGTTGCTGTGCCGCTGACGCCGCTGCTGCCGCTCGTCTCTCTGTGTGCGCTCTCGCTCTTGTCTCTTCACACTTATGAACGCCGCTCCTTCAAGCTCCCTGGTCACGTGTCCTCCTCCCGTTACGGCTTTATCTGCCCAGCCCATGAAAATCTGTCAAGTGTGGCTGGCGCACATATAGGACCCAGGCAGACGACTGTGCAGCGCTGATTAGAAAAAGGAAACTGATTTGTTTCATTCGCAATCTATAGACTTCAGGTTTGGAACACGCTGTGGCTGCTTTTGTTCCAATGCAGAAATAGTAGGCCGGCCTATCCATTTTGATTAGGCCTGTACACACTAGTTAGTTTTTATAAGGAAAGAGCAATTTCCAAAAGTCTTGCGCATATGGCCTAACAAAAACAAGAACCATCAGTTTTTTTTGTTTCTTTGGGGGGTTTTTTCCTCTCTTTTTCAATCTGCCTATTGAAAGAGTTAACGTGTCACCCGTAGAAGCCAAAAAACTTGTCGGTGAAAACGTAGTTAAAGTGGTCCTTGGTGTCTATATTTGCGCATACCAATAGCTCTTTTATGCCACGCTTCGTTTCGTTTCCTGATTGTCATGTCCCTCTGTTTGAATATTTATGCAAAACTGACTCGGACAATGGCTGAATCAGGGGATAAAGAAGACGAGACTATAGAGTTGTTCAAATGTGAATAGACCATCATCATTGGGTCCAGACAGGACATAAAGACAGGTGTAATTAGAGGCGCTCAGCTGTGGCGGCCATTTTGAGCTGGAATTGACATAATGTACCTCTAAAAATGAGAAATGAAAATAGCCTTTTGTCTGTGAAGACTGCACTGATGAAGATCATAGAAGTATTCCTAGTCTGTATTCAAGAAAAGTGTACAAATTATGTGATGCATTGATTAGGTCCAATTTTCATGTGAGAGAAGATAGAGAGAGACTGAGGAAGAGGATGGTTCTGCTGCTGCGGACTGCGGTGGAGAGAAGAAAGCTGCACAACAATGACTTTGCTGATATGGTACTTTTCCTTCTTCAATCAAATCCTCTCCTGTGACCATTACTGTAACTTTTGAATTATATTTATATTACATTGTTTGTCCTTTGTAAAAGTACAGATATAGGAACAAAGTAAAGAATCAAATTAATCCTTCTCAGTTGTAATAAAGTAAAAGTTAAAAGTATTCACAATAAAATGTACTTAAATAACATACAGATACCTACAATTTGTATATAAGAATATGTTTTGATCAAATTTGTAGATCGAAGCTTAGATGTACATTACCGAATCAATGCATGTATGAATGAAATGCCTTGGAACATTTCTTTACTTTTTTCATGGTTAAGTTTGCATAAAGACAAACACTATAATATAATCTGAACATATTGCACCTGAAATCTAAAATTTAAAATCCCACCTTTCTCGTTGTGGCTTCTCCAAACATTGGCAGGTTTCCAGTGAATATAGCAGAGTTTTAAATCTCCTCTCCCCGCTGCCGCCCACATTAATCTTTCACCAACAAAGAGAAAATATCATATTGACAGCACGGATCCACCGCAGCAGATACAGATCAAAACTAAGCCTCAAGAACGCATTCAAAACCTCGAAAACTGTCTGAGATAAACCCCCATTTTGAGCCAGGCTGTTACAAATGAACTGACAAGACTTTGGTGAAGGAGTAGTGAGAGGTTCAAAGACGTGTCGGTAAAGAGGAATCTTCATTTGAACTTCTGAGTTCCGGTTTAAATGAATAGAACCAAAGTCAAGTATGGGCTAGAGGACTCGACTCTACTGAGGATTGGATTTTTGAGGAGTAGTTTTGGTTATGATGGTAGTTATATACTGTATCCCACTGCAAGTATTTATTATTAATGAGCAATCACTTTGAGTCTACTTGCTTCATGCAGGCTGTTGTTGGACGATCAGCTTGTAGGCCAATATATATGCATTACATAAATGTAAAATATTTAGTATACTGTCTAGAAAAATACTAAAAATGCATAAAAGGACTGGCTGAAAAAGAACTTGCAATGTAAATCCAAACAATGGAGATACAAATAATGGGATATTTATGCTCTTTTGCTAAAGCTACAGCACGTAACATTTTGGGGGTTGCATGTCACGTTCATGAAAATAAAAAGTTAAAACCACACTTCAGATATTCTCCATAGAAATAGATACTTAGATTCAAAAGCAACAACATTTACATGAAAACAAGCAGGAGGAGGCCAAATAAGAGTCAGGTTTGTGGAGACGCAAGCTCGCAAGTTCTTCAGTGCAATAAACACACACACACAAGATCATGCTTTTATTTTCTTTTTTGTCAATTTTTTGACTAAAAAGTGACATACTCTAGCTTTCATTTTACAGTGCAGTCATTAGTTGAGAGATACGTGAACCCTAACAAAGACAGGGACAGCACATTTCAGATTTTTTGTCTAAATATGTTTGCTCCATTAGCCTTGATGAACCTGTCAGAACATTTTGAATAATATAATAGGCTGAGTAAAACTGATTGTTTTCTGTCAAATCTGTGCATTTGTGCTCAATGTTACTTTAATGATTCTGTACATTCTTCATTACATTCTTCATTTCATATTCACTGATGGTAATGTGTTATTGTAGCCACAGCTGCCCTGGGTTAGACTGATGCTGCCAATCTGCACCATTAGCCTCTTCTCTGTGTGTGTGTGTGTGTGTGTGTGGGGGGGGGGGGGGGGGGGGGGGGGGCGGCACACACACACACACACACACACAAACAAGCAGGGGCATTGACAAGGTGGTATGTTCCACAGTTCTTCTCCTTCTCACTCTCTCCCTGTGTACCTGCTCCTGTGCTGCATGTTCTTCACACGTCTGAGGCACACTATTGTATTTATAGAGGTTTGATTGACACCTGATGTACCTAAATATAACTACTGCATGTACAAGCTTTATATCATGCACATACTGAATTGTACTGTGGTTTGTATATGCAGAACATATTTACCACAATTTCCCCATCACTGCTGATAATACTGTTACTGCTACTTTTGCTACTCCTACTGTAGTACTATTACTGCTTGTAGCCTGTCTAACTCATCACAAAAACAAGGTAGTTGTGTTATGAGTATGTATGTTTCAGTACACTTTTTTTTTTGACAATTACATATTCAGAACAGTTTGGCCTAGAAATTTGACAAAACAACTTTTTCAAAAAAACATTCAACAAAAAACAAGTTATTTGCTAGTATCCAATAAACATACCATCAGCTTTAAGTGAACTTAAAGGAGCACTATGCAACTTTTCTGGTGGAGAGTCTGCCACCAGAAATTCCACCAGGTCAAGTTATGACAATGAGCAATTCAAAACAAGAAAGTTACCTAGTGAACCTTTAAATTCCAACATTTTACCCCTAATGTCCACTTTATATTAACCCGAGACCAGTTGTTTATTGGTCTATGAAACAGTTGGACAGTAAGGAGACATCAGGACTTCGACCACACTGTCTCATCTCCCATGTCTTAGTGTGTGGTACATAACATTTTGTCCTGCAGAGAGGGGCACACAGAGACGGGGAGTAGATCTGTATAATCAAGCTAATAGGAGCGCTATGGTAGTGGTGATTTGATGAAATGATTGCAGTTTATTACTAAATGTCAAACGCAGCATTACATCCTCATGGGTTGCCATTTGATGTGAGTTCTTTCATCAGATTTTGCACTTTTGTTAAAGAAAATGCATTTTATCTGCAAGTGCACAATCCAGTGTTTTAGATTTGTATGCTGCAATATAGTCCTCCACCTTCACCACAGCAGCACAACAAACACCGTCTCAGACTCTCAATAGGTCAAAATGTAGGTATTTGTTTTAACCAGTTTAATGGTCAATATCTCTGTAAGAAGAGGTGGCATTATTCATTGTCAGTTGAAAAGAATTAAAGCCACGTGTTTTCTAACAAAGTAATATATTTTTATTTTAGATTTTGTTGATTTTTGTTCTTCATTTCAAAAACAGTGACTTGCACATAGAGATATATTGAAATTGTTGAAATTATGACATTGAATTCAAGCTGAAGCAGTAGACATATTGGCCTCTTCTCTCCCAATAATCTTTAGACATTACACATTTTCAGATGGCCTCACATGCTTCCTTTCATTTTTAAGTTCATTTATTTATTTATTGCTCGTGCCATTTCATTTACAACTGTTACGTGCCTTAACATTACTGGCATGACCAAAAGGAAGAGGAAGAAGATACATTTTCTTCCTCTTCTGTTTCCTTTCATAGATCATTAAAATAGATATTTCTTTCATAATCGCTCCCCACCACAAAAGTCACCAGTGAGCCACATCTTTACAATAGTCTCTTGTCGTTTACATTTCATTAACTTAAATATTTCCATTAGTCAACTAATCAAGAATCCATCATTATTTTGTCCTTGTACATTTTTTTACTTGAGTAGCACATGTCGTAGAGAGCCCTTAGTTGTATTTACCACTTGAAAAGTGCTTTACAGTTGCAAAGACATATCATCCTTGTACATGCAGAGTGGAGAAGTGCATCCATGCAAAACGCCAAGGAATTATTGCTCAAACTTCAAGGAATAGGCAGATAAACAAATGCTGATTTGCTATATTTTATTCTTGCTTGCATTGCAGAAACTTCTCCCACAAAAGAGTAGGGGGATTTCAGTGAGGTGAGTGTAGGTGAGCCTGACAACCGCAGAGATGTTTGCTGAGGTGTACTGACTGTGTACTGGAGTTGTTTCAGTTCTGAGGCCTTATGTATTTTTGGTAAGAATGAAAATGTTGACATCTCAAAAGGAATGCGCTCCACATATATACTTCTCCTTGAATCATTTGACAATACCTGCACACAAAGAGCAGTGGTTAAAAGTGCACTACGTACATTTTCTGGTGGGGGTTTCATCACCTGCTTGTCTCCATGGAGATGTTATTGCTTTGGCTTGAATCTTCTTCAGCATCAAAGTAACCGCATTGCAATTCTGTTTTTATGGTTAAAAATTCCTTCAAAAACATGCATTCTTAGGGGGAGCAGTCTCGCCTCTCTACAGATCTTTATTAATTCTTTATTTAATCAGGAAATTTTAAATCTTGACCTATAACTTGGCCTGTTGGCATCACCTGTTTGTCTCCCTGGAGTTTAATTCATGTTATATAGTTTATTTTTACTAAGAAAAAAATGTAAGAGCTAACCACTCTGCCACCATATATAAGAAAATAAAATTGCAAAAGAATTCTTCCTCCCTGTGTTTAAATGAATTAGCAAAAGTTAGTATTAGCCATGTCAGTTTAGTTCAGAACTGGCAGAGGTAGGCAGAGTAGTAGTAAAGTTGTTCTCAAAATAATATGACTCATGTACAAAAAGTAGTGGTCCAAGAAAGAGTTAAAACATATTTGGGAAAAGTACTACTCAAGTAAGAGTAACTCAATATTCAGTCATTTAATAAATCAATCATCATTTCATTTAACATTGTCAACATAAAGCTTTGGACACTTGTAGACTTACTCACAGTATTAAGAGTAACGAAAACTTTTACTCAAATATGAGTACTCATACTTTTAAAAAAAATTAAAAAATAAATTACTCAAGTAGGAGTAAAAGTATACTGCTAGAAAAGTTCTCAACTTTTGAGAACTTGTAACATCCAAGTGGAAAACAGCCAAGCTCCTTATTGTCTGGAGAACACCGTAAGGGCCTATAGTTGTGTGGTATGAATATGGTGATGTAAAAGGATAGACCAATGCGTACTTAAGTTGTAAATACATTTGATTGTTCCCAAAAGCCAGTCCTAACACGGCCTCATCTTTAATATATGATTTTTCTTTGAGTAAGGCATTAAGGCGCCTTTAGCAAACACTCACCAATCAATAATAAACAAACCTTGAATTGTGCACAGAGATTCTGCCTTCACTGAAGCTTTTAAAATCAGGACCACGGACAGCGCTCCTCCAGCGGCACATCAATGCAAAGTGCAGGGGATAATAGTATTTACTCAGTTCCATCACACATTGTTCTCTGTCTGGTAACCGCGGTGGGAGGAGTTCATGTTGGTTGCTATAGCGCTGTGGAAAACTATCATTTGAGGAGATATGCGATGGTGAGAGCAGCTGCTGTTTCATAGCAGTAACACCGGCTGGATCCTTGGCTATTTGTGGAGCAAAAAAACAACTCGTTCGTCTTGTTCTGTGGATCTCACACAGGGGTGTGTAGAGGTGGAGGGAGTAGTCTAAATATGGAGTTAAAAATTCAAACATATTTATTCTAATAAAAATGAAAAAGCTTGTGACATATCTAATTTCTACCAAGCAACAGTTCTTTAAAGACATATTGTGCTTGTGTCTTCTCTACAGTTACAATCTGACACCCATGGATCATTATATTTTAATATGGACATTTTAACTTGCAAAATTTATCTAAAATGATTTAATAAAAGAAACAAGTCAGCTGACTTCTGCGTTAGAAAACTGCGGCGCCCTGTGGGAGCTGGCATCTCTGTAAACGTCATCACAACAAATAGTCATGAAGTTATCGGCTCTTCCTATGAACACCTGCAGATCACAGCATAACAGCGAATGTTTTTGTACCAAAATCACTATGCAACATTGCTGAATCCTACATACATGTATGACCGATTAAGAAAATGAAACTAAAGATCAGAGTAAGTACAGAGTAGTGGGCGTGTGCCGGTGGTGGTGAAAATGGACTGATTGGCAAAATGGTGTGCTTAAAGGCTGCTCAAACATGCACAAATCACTCCAAAAACAACATCGAGAGGGTAAATGAGAAGAGGAAGCAACTATAACATGGTTAAAAATGGTCTGAAAAGTCAATTTTGCATAACAGGTCCACTTTAAAACATTGTAAATGGAAGTACTTAAAGGTGCACTATGTAACTTTTCTGCTGCTCACCTTTTTGTCTCCATGGAGATGTTATTACTTTACCTGAAATGTTCCATAGCATTGTATTAAAATGATCTATCATGCAAGTATTCAATTACAGCCATTTTTATTGCTACAATGTGCATTCACACAGCTCTCCTCTCCACAGATGTGACCTGTTACTTGACCTGGAAGCACCACCCGCTTGTCTCAGTGGAGATAAAGTATTGCTACTTCTACGAGACAGCAATAATTAGATCACCCAGAAAAACAAAAGTGGGTGGTTTGATATTACCTCCTGCTGTTGTATCGTTAAGCAAGACACTTCTCCTCCCTCACATATGAAAGACAGTGGTGTGTGAGCGAATGTTATTTATGAGAACCTTTTGCAGCAGATACAGAACAAGTTTGAATCAGTGAAACATAGAATTGTAAAGCCACATTGAACACCACTGCTAAAATATCTCCTATTGCTTATTTATTCATTTTATTTTTGTGTTCAACTCTGCAGTTATATTTGTCCTGTGTTTGTGTGTGGGGTTGACTCATGCTCGGTTCATGTGATGGCTGTAATCTGAGCTTTACCCTCTTTAGTGATATCAGGTCCAGACTTGTGCTGCTTAGAGGTTTAGGGTTCACACTAGGGAACAGAAGCAAGATAAACACAGTTATAACCTAATGCTTCTATGTATGGGCTACATTTGAGCAATAATGAGATTAGCAATTGTATATATTGTCTAAAAATATATGTGAGGTTCAAAAATGTTTCTGTAACACTGTATATAATAACTGCACCATCATGACTTAACTCATAATAAACAAATGAATTATTAAGAATGATTCAGGTTTAGTAACTGCTACATGAATAATTTATTAAGGCAAATTCAATTTAAGATATTGATTTTATATTTAATAAGCATTATCTGTATGTCCCTCGATTATGAGGTAGGTAAATCTAGATTTTACTGATAATGATTAGAAAATTATCCAATCAGAAAGTAGAACTAGCCTCATAGTCTCTGATTTAGGTTGACAGTCAATGCTGAGATCCAGTTGGTTTAAACCTAAAAGGACTAGTCACTACCTAAACTTCAGCTAGTGCTGCCTCTGCAGCTCAGTAAGTGAATTCTGGAGGTTCTGACCTTTCACACAAGGCATGGCCTGTCCATATACTGAGAATAAAAAAACCCCAAAATATTTATGTGTCCTCTATCTGCAGGTTAAGACACTGGCAACCCAGTTTCAGTTGTGATTGTAATATCTTTTTAAACCAGTCAGAGTGCAGTCTACATACCATCCCTTTATGTGGTGTTGTTATTGTTAAGTGTTTCTAGTATACTTGATGTTTTTTGCCCCCATTCCTACATTTTTGTAGTGAAGCAAAACAAAATATTCCAAGACCAGGTTGGTAACTCACTTTCAAGTGCATGTTTAGTCACATAGATATATGTTTTAAAATTCATTTCATTAACCACAGTTGAGTGATCGGAGTGGCAAATGGGAACTGCACACTACAGTTTTGTAAAAGTACTAGTATTGCTGCATATTTTCCGTATTTTCAGTCTATGTGAATTATATACAGTATATGAATGTATTCTATCTGCTCAGTTGTATTCAGAATGCATTATAAATGGTGAGCAGAGTCCATCTTGGTGAATGTGTAATGTGAAACCTGTGAGGCCTGAAATCACTGGGCACTTTGTACAGCCAACCTGCAGCAGATCAGCTGTCCATGGGTTTCAGAATGAATCGAAATTAGGGCCGTTACCATAGTGATTATCAATTTAAAACAACATATTATGTAGCTAAGTTGTGTTCATTGCTCGGTAACTTGCTAAAAGAAATCTGTGCCAAAATGAATGTATTTTTGTTGTTGTTGTTGTTGTTGTTGTAATAGCCAATGTAGTTATTTGCATACAGTGATTGTGTTGTTGTTAACATAAGCCAATTCAGTTACTATGATGCCTAAAATAGATTGAATTGAAATTACTATTGAAGGTGCACTAAGTAACTTTTCTGGTGAAGGGCCCATCACCTGCTTGTCTCCATGAAGATGTCATTGGTTTACCTAGAAAGTTCCACACCACACCACAGTCTGCTCACATTAAACGTATGTACATGGAGACAAGGAGGTGATACATCAGGCTAAGTTACAGGTCAGATCTGTGGAGATGGAGTAGAAGTGGTAGTACAATTTATCTGAGAAACTAATAAAATAGATCTTAAATCAGAAAGCTTGGCAATTATTTTTCTGTGTTATGTCCAAAGTCACCTATCCTGTCCCCATTAGCTCCCATTAGGAAAGGCTCTATTCTTCTCTGTCAGTGTGTGTGCTCTCAGTGTGTTACTGAGAGAGACAGCTGGTGTGGACGCCCGCTGGCTGTCCCCTGTCCCACTGTGTCAAGATGAATGGACTGAGAACTGAAGTAGGACCAAACAAAAACCCAGGACCAACCCAGGGCCAACCTAGGGCTAACCCAGGGCCAACCCAGGCCAACCCAGGACCAACCCAGGACCAACCCAGGACCAACCCAGGACCAACCCAGGACCAACCCTAGATCTGGGATGAGGGAGCAACCAATGACCAAGCCAGGACCTGGGACTGAACCAGGACCAAGACAGGACCATGCCAGTACTAAATGAGGAACGGGTTGGGACTAGCACAGGACCAAGCCAGGACTGAATCAGGACTAACCCAGGACTGAAGTGGGACCAACCCAGGACTGAACAGGACCAAGCCAGAACTAACCCAGGATGAACCAGGACTAAACCAGGAGTAAGCCAGTACTGAACCTGGACCAGCCCAGGATTCATCTAGGACAAAGCCAGAACTAACCCAGGACTGAACAAGGACTAATCCAGGATTAACCCAAGACTGAACCCGGACCAACCAGGCTCAAGCCAGAACTAACCTAGGACCAAGCCAGAACTATCCAAGGACTGAACCAGAACAAACCGAGGACTAACCTAGGACAAACCCAGGACCAAACCAGGACCCAGGACCAGGCCAGGACTGAACCAGGACCAACCCAGGACAAAGGCAGTACTGAACCAGAACCAACTCAGGACTAACATAGGACCACTGCAATTCAAACAAGGACTAGCACAGGACCAAACCAGGACTGAACCAGGACCAATCCAGAACTAACCCAGGGTCAAGCCAGAACTCACCCAGGACTGAACCACGACCAGCCTGAGACTTGAGCCAGGACTAAACCACAGTCCCACTGCATACAAGCTCCGATGAGAGAGGTTTCTATGGGGAGTGAGCTTATGTTACAGGAGAATACATTACTGATAATTCCACATCAAGGGACCTCCTAAATGAAGGCTTTAATCATTCTAATGGATTTCAACATTAAAGGATTTCTTTTTCCAATATTCACAAAACTTTGAAATGGCACTGTGCATTATGTATGAGCCAAGTCACGACAGAGCTTTGGGGACGACCCTGGACACTCCACGTTAAAAGTTAAAAGCAATAAAAGTTCATTAGAGTTTATTCAGCCTAAAATATTTTTTTATAAATAATTGAAAAAATCTTAATTTTGTATATTCCATCCTAATGTCTGAAATTGTCCCTTTGTGAAACATGTTCTCTGCATTTGACAGAAGAAATCCCACGCACACTGTTGTTTTTGGTGGGCTTCATCAGGGAAAAAAAATTATCTTATTTTTTGTACTTTTCATATAATCAACATATTTTCTTTTGCAGCTAAAACCTGGAACATTCTTCCTGAAGATGTGAGACAGGCCTCTACTCTGACAATGTTTAAATCCAGGCTCAAAACAGTTCTGTTTAGCTGTGCATATGACTGAAAGGATTTTATTCTGCACTCTTCTCTTTTAATGGTAAATTTATGATGATTATTTGTGATTATTTATGTTTTGATTTGTGTGATTTTAGTGTCTTTCTTATTCTGTAAAGTACTTTGAATTACCTTGTGTACGAATGGTGCTATACAAATAAACTTGCCTTGCCTTTCTTACTTCATATTCAGTATATACAGTGAAAGCACTTGTACCTGTCTTGCATAACCTAAACTGTTGTGATTGTGCTCATGTGATATCACCTATAGTTTAAAACTGAGCTGGAGGACATGTCTGAATTCAGCTGTGAAATTTGCTGTTTAAAGCGACAGTATGTCACTTCTTAGACAAAAAACGAAAAAAAAAAGCATCTTTTTTTTCAGTTTGGTTGTGTTTATTGCACTGAAAAACTTAGACAAACATGCATCCTTACTGTGAGCTGTGGGCTTGCATTTCCACAAACCTGACCGACCTGATTTCGCCTGAAGCAGGACCTCCTCCTGCTTGTTTCCATGGAAATGTTGTTCCTTTGTCTATAATATTCCACAGTATATTATAACAATTATCTATCTCCATGGAAAATGTTCTGAAGTATGATTTTAACTTTCTATTTCCATGGAATCATGCAGGTGATGTGCCACTACGAGAGAGTCGCACACTGTGCCTTTAATTGTCAAATAGCAGATGTGTTGACCTGGTTTATGGTTCCTCTGTAATTACTGGGCATCATATTCTGTGCTGATAAACAGAAGTGGAATCATTTTTCTCACTTCATTGTTTTCAGGCAAATTATTCTTTCCATTTGAATGATTTTGTGAGGACCTTTTTCCATTCAGAAGATATTATATTTGATTTTGTGTTGCTGTTGTAACAACAGGACAGTTGCCATGAAACGCATGAATAGCATCATAGTGCTGCCATTCTCCAACCCAAAGATGTAAAGGATTTAAGATTATATTATTAAAATGTCAAGTTTGTGGAGCCAATCTCTGACAAATAATGGTACATTCAACATTTGTTTATTTCACAAACAGTACATTTCCCATGGCCACCTGCCCTCCATCTGATTTTTTTTTCCATTCTATTAAAAAAAAACTAAACAAAATTGTGGCATGAGATTTTGTCCCACTCCTAACAAACACACATCAGCCGTTTTCTTTTTTTGATAACATAATCCAGCCATGATAAACTGGCTGTCGCATCAATTGCTAAAACCCTAAATCTTGCTAATATTACATCCTCATAAATCACATTAGACACACAGATTACAACTTCCACACACATCCCATAGAGAGCGCTGTCTTTTGGGAACGGGCCTAAAACTGGATAATCCTTTTAAAGTACCACGCCAATGACTAAACCTAACGCTACAGTGATGAACAGCTATGGTGATGTGAATAATGTCCCTTCCAAACTTAAATCCGGGGGACAATCCATCAATGAACGGCCTAAAGCTGATGAATGATAAAATGTCCGCCCAAACTGCCACTTTCTGTCCCTCACAATTGTTTCAGATTACACAGTGCGGCGGCAGGTTGTTATTTCATAAAGACCAAAGGGAGGCTGTTTAAGAATGTCAATCAAAAGCAGAGGAGTTTTTCACTTAGAAACTAACTACTGTCAGTTGGTGTAAATGGAGGGTAAGAGGGCTTTTTGTTTTGTGAATTCAAACATGTTCAGAAAAAATCTGAATTAAACAGAAAAGATAATAACTACACCTTAATTAGCCTTAAAGATCAAAGACTTTAAGTAGTTATTAGTTTGTAGTAGTAGTTTAGCAGTAGTAGTTTATTAGGAAGGATTAAGGCGTGTGGCGTATCAATTGCATGATTTCACGAAGATCGAAAGTTAAAGCCATACTTCAGAACATTCATCATAGTGATAGATGGGTTACATGTCATACAGTGGAAGATTAAAGCCAAAAGAACAACATTTCCATGGAAACAAGCAGGAAGACTAAGAGTGAGGTTTGTGGAGATGTAAGCCCGATCAGAGTAAGGATGTATGTTTGTATACGTTCTTCAGTGCAATAAAAACAGCTTTAATTAAGGGGTTAGGTTGTTAAATAAGGAGCTCCTAAGCTTGAAGCATTAATCAGCTGTTTGTTCATTCATTCATGCTTCATTGAGGCTACTAAAAGTGTAGTCATTATAAAGTGTAAACTCTATTCCTGTTTTTAGAGATATGTCACAGATTGAGAAAACACTTTAAAGTATTTAAACGGTTTGAACCATAGACTGTATAAAGAAGTAGACTAAGGGAGGGTCAAATAAAGCTCATCGACGCTAGCAGTTATAGGGGCCAATCTGGAGTGAAGTTCCAACTGTGAGTGTCATAGCAACGAAAGAGCCAATCCAGAACCAGGCTGTTGAAGATAACGCCCCTTCCCGTTTGCACTGCTGGATTAGTAGGGAGTGGGTGCTTAGCAATGCAATCAGTCAAACCTGTTGCTAACACTAGCGGGAGATACCTCGGGGAAAAAAGGCCCTGATTTGTGTGTAATTAATGCTCATATCTTGATTTACGGACAAAATAGCAAAATAAAAATACCAGGATCATGTAGAGTGGGTTAATAAGAACATTTTAAGACAAAAAATTAGTTGATAGAGCCTGTTTGGAATGTGGTGGCTAGCAGGTTAGCTATGTCCATTTATATATATGGTTTATGGCTTAAACCAATATTTAAGATGAGCAAAATTGTAATAAAACATTCAATTAATAACAGGTTCATTTTAATATACCAAGTTCCCAAATAAGTAAAATCCCTTTTGACGCATTTTCCCTACATGCTTTGCACACATAATATAAACATTCAATGACAAAGTGTGACCTTGCGTTCAGAACACTGAATAAATAATACTGTAAATATTTCCAGATGCAGTTCCAGTGATTGTTCACAACATATTCAACAAAACACTATGCATTGTACCTATAGCTAAAGAAAAGAATAGAACACGACTGACCTTTGGAGAACCAGAGCAAACACTGCTACGTAAGAGTTTCAGGAGGACATATTCAACTGTTTCCGGACTTAACTCACTGTTGCTAAGCACACAGCGTCAAGGCCAGTGCAGTACTTTTTCTGATCACGTACACATGCATTTATTTTAAATGACTGGCTGAAATGGAAATGAACATTTCATTTTTATGATTGGAGAAACAAAGAAATGTACACTCTTACATGACTGTTAAAGGTACACCATGTAAGTTTTCTGGTGTAGGGTCCACCAGCTTGTCTTCATGGAGATTTTGAATTTTCTGCATAATGGCATTAAAAATATCAATGTATTTATTTATTGCCAATTAACACCTTGTAAAATCTATATTCGTACTTTGAGTGTGGTCACCTAACCTCTCCACACATCAGACTGCAACCTGCAGTCTCACCTGCTGGTCTCTATGGTGATAAGTTTAATGAGATACTGAGCGCTCCAGTCACGGTAACAATATCTTTATGGTGACAAGCTGGTGACAGACCCTCCACCAGAAAAGTTACATAGTGCACCTTTAAACATGATGTGCCGGCAAGATTTGTGAAGTGTCTTGCCCAAGGATACAACAGGAGTATACCGTTCTGGCAGCAGGAATTGGACCATCAACCTCTGGGATAGTTGTGAAATAGACTGTAGACTATGCGATAAATTCATCCACAATTATTATGTATATTGAACCAAAAATAAGTTACTTTTACCCTAGCACTTGTTTGCACATTTGCATATTAGACTATTAGACTGCCCATCACAACACCTGCATCTGAATGTCTCACAAACAGACTCCACTCACCCAGGCTCACTCAGATCTGCTGTTGGCATGACAACCAGCCCAGTCACATGACACATCCAAGGTTGAGCCCAGACAAAGCCTGCGGAGAGAACAAGAGGACGTTTTCCCTACCAACCTCACGGCAGCCATGGTCACACCAATGAGGGTCCAGATATGAACCGTGGAGGAAGAGTACATTTATTAGGTGTGGGGGGTAGGAGGAGTAATGGGCTTGCAGTAGTAGGAGGAGTAATGGTTTGAGTAGTCGCGGCACATTTTGCACTCATTTTCATTCTTTGGCTTCAGTGGTAGAAGGGTAGAAGTAGGTGCAGTGTCCACATTTGATAGTAACAGTTGTCTACCCTTCTCCACATCTTCACCTACACAGCCTTGGGTCCATTGATTTGCGATAGAGTGGACTGGTATGGTCTGAAAGTGTTTGCACTGCCTTGAACCTGAAATTATCTAACTCTCTTTGACTCTGTATGTTTTAGCCAAGGAGGACCTAAGCAGCACAGGGAGAAGATTGAATAAGAGACAACACAAAACAATATAATAACAATATAAAAATAGTACAGAAAATAGTAATCTCACCAAGCTCTGACTTGGTCTTGTGATAAACCACCATATTTCTAATGATGGCAACTGTTGAGCCAACACATTAGCAAAACAAAACTTGTGCACATTAGCATCAGCTGTTTATCCATGCACAGCACTCACTCCAAGTTTAACAACAGTACATAATCCATAACATACGTCAGAACCAATACATTACATAAAGAGAGTTTAAAATGTGGTGTAGATTTTAAAAAAAAAAATGTATTACCCGCTCTACATGGTCCAGGTATTTTTATTTCGCTATTCTGTCCATAAATCAACATATGAACATTAATAACAGACAAATCCAGCACTTTCTTTCGCTTAGGTTGCTTCTGCTAGCGTAAGCAACAGGTTTGATTGAAAGCATTGCTAAGCGCCTGCTCCCTACTAAACCAAAGAGCCATTACTTCAATATTCTCACTCCAGATTGGCCCTTTTGTTGCTATGATACTTGCGGTCGGAATGCCAAATATGGAATTCTGCTCCAAATTTGTCACTATACCTGCTAGCCTCGATGAGCTTCATTTGACTGGAGCCAAAAGCTATGGGTGACGTTACACTCACTTAGTCCACTTCTTTATACAGCCCATAGTTCAAACCACTTTGTCAACATGCCTTAATAATAATGGCTTGGGATATTTTTGATGTAGCTTTTGAAATAACTTAAGCAAACAAATATTCTCCAACCACCACCAATCACTCCCACGCGACACATTCATCCAAATCTGAGCTGGAAGAAGTTGACTGCTCTACTGCATGACCCACCACCCTTTACATCATTGTAATGTACTCTTCTTCCATCCGTTTCTGAGCCCAGGTGAGGAGATAAACCAGAATAAAAGAGGAAACATTGGTCCAAGGCTAAACCTGGGCGTCATGGTAACTACCTCCCTCTGAATGGGATGTTGCTGTGTATGGATCACATGCCTGTCTGACTTAGAGGTAGGAAACTGTTTTTCAGGACTATTCACTAAGCAGCATGATGGTGAAGTGGTTAGCATCGGCATTAGGGTTCAAGTTCAGGACCTCCAGCTAGGTGCTCCTGTTAATCACCCTCTACTCTTGACAAGTTGCCCCAGCAGCATTGAAAGGCGGGTCAAATGCAGACACACACATTTCTATATATTGGTAATAGTGCGAATAGTGGTAGTGGAAGAGGATGTAGTAGTAGTACTGCTGGCAAAAAAGGAAGTCGTAATAGTGGTAATAGAAGTAGTAACATTAGGTAGTAAGGTTAAGGTGCACTTTATTGTCCCTGTAGTGAAATTTGTCTTCTGCATTTGACCTGCATTTCAGCTAGCCTTGACTTGGACTACCTTAGCTGGAGGACTTACTCACTGTGCATGTTTTGGATGGATGGGGGGCTGAACCAGAAACCTTCTTGCTGTGAGGTGAGAGCCATTTAGCCACTGTTGCAATACTTGCATTAGTAACAAAGTCATTCAAGAGGGGGTTGATATGGTATTTGTTAATATTGTATACTGTGTCTATCTGTCAAATGTATTCACTACCTTTTGCATTCAATTTTAACCTCTACCTAAAAGTAAAAATACTGTCTTTTGTGTATTTTGTGGGTAACAGAAACACCATTTTGTTTTGTACAAGCACAGGCCACTTAGACAGATGGCAAAGGTAGTATACTTTGTGGAGCCAGACTCACGAATGATCTGTAAAGAATGGTTTAGCTCTGTAATCTTTGTGCTAGCTCGGCGGCACATAATTCATCATTTACGTTTCCATTTAAACTGCACTTACACTTTGTCAAAAACTCCAACCACATTCCTCCAGCGCGGACATAAACCATTTTTCATTTTGGCACATCTGAAACATTTCCCAGATTACAGCTCACAAAAATGTATTGCTTAAGTTTTAAATGTACTCTGTGGTTGCGAAATTCTTTATTCAAACAACAGACAAATGACGTTTTAAATTGTCAATCTTTTTAACAGATGTGAAAGTTAGAGCTTATTTGTTTGTGCTGACTATTTTCTTTCTAGTTTTCAAGCACTGAGCTAGTAATAGTAGCAGTAGAAGTGGTAGAAAGTAGTCCCAGCAGCTGCTAAATGTTTTATAAAATCAGACACCATACTGCTATTCCTACTTGAGTAAAATATTTCTGTATTAAAGTAGTAGTACTCTTATTTGAGTAAAAGTTTTGGTTATTCTTCCCACTGTGAGTAAGTTTACAAAAGCTTTATGTAGTGGCCAAGGAGCTCAGTTGGTAAAGTGTTCATCCACTGATCAGAAGGTTGGCTACTTGAATCCCACTCTCAACATAAACATCTTTAGTTGGGCGGTCAGATCCATTCACCCAGAAGTTGGCGGTGTGACTCCAGCTCCCACAGATGAATGTGAATTTGCTGTGTTCTTGGGAAAGACACTTAAGACACCTCGCCCCCAGTATCTGTGTACATTGGTGTGTGAATGTGTGCGTGAATGGATGAGTGCCTTGGAGGTGGAAAAACTCAATATAAAAATGTGACCATTGACCATATGTTGATGATACTTAGTGATTTCAAAATTGTGCTTCTGTTTGTGGTTTTTAATTTTACTTTTTTATTTGTACTTTTTTACATTCACTTTACATTTACTTTTTAATTATAAACCATGACTTGTTTACTTGAGTTGCATTTATACTTGAACAACATTACCTGTCGCTATTACTTCAATTCAATTTCTGGCTTCTATCATAAACTCAGTCAGCCTTTCCTCAGTGTAATTTCTTTACCTCTTCGACTGTAACGACACAACAATTCCGTTCAAATACAGAGTAATAACATGGTAGTCTTTCTGGTCTGATGTGTCTGGAGCGGTATGAAGCATGTGTGAATCTCCAGCACACATTTAGACTGGACAACATGTTCCGATACGCGAGTCCCTCTTTTAGCTCCTCTATACAGCACACCGCGTTCTGAGAGATGAGGAAACAGGCTGTAGACTCGAAATGAACAAGTTCAGTATGCTACAAAGAGCCACTGCAAATCAACTGGCTCTCGACACGGCAACGAATGAAACCAGGATGTAAGGTTGTTGTATCTACAATGTAGGTATTCCGTATTATTCTCAACACTCACACTTTGTTTTTTTAGAGTCAGACATTTGTACATATAGGAAGTAAACATTTAAAGGTGCACTAAGTAACTTCTCCGGTGAAGAGTCTCTGTGGAGATGTTGCTGCTTTGCCTGGAATGCTCCACGGATATTAAACGTATCCATCTTGCATTTATTCAATTACAAGTGTTTCATTGCTAGAAAAATACCATCAACAACATGCATTCTTACTGTGACTGCTAGGCCTTTTATATTGTGGAACATTCCAGGCAAAGCAATACAATCTCCAAGGAAACAAGTAAGTGACATATCACCTGAAAAAAATTACATAGTGTATCTTAATTTTAAATAATTTTATTCAATTGCGTTCCTCTTTATTGTTAAATTTTGCAAGTAATTACAGGTAAGCAGGTATAGAATAATTAATAGAAATGAAGAAAAGGGGAATATATTGTCAAGGCTTTTGGGCCAATGCCTAATAACTAAAATAAAATCATATGGTTTATTATTTGTACATTTCCCTTTTTGATATCTGTACTGAAAAATACAATACAAAATAGTCAAATGTCGTGACCCCTATAGAATCTGAAAACAATCAGTTGGGATAAAGCGTCTTGCTGGGTGACAGTAGAGATTCACTCCAATAGAGTCTATAACAAAATTCATTTAAAACGACTTAAAAGTCTACTGACTTCTGTGTTAGAAAACAGCGGTGTCCAATGGGAACTGACGTCGCCGCAAACATCATCACAACAAAGAGAGGTGTAGCTGTCAGCCTGTCCTATATATAGCGGCAGATCATGCTAGCAAACCACAGATTTTTTTTGTCATTTGTACCAAAAAAATGACTATGTGATGCTGACGAATCCTACATGTATAACTGATACAGAAAATAAAATTGAAGAACGGAGTAAGTTCGTCACAGTGGGCGTGTGTCGGCGGTGGTAAAAACGGGGGTTGATTGGCAAAATGAGGTCTTGAAAATAAACAATTAAAGATTACTCAAACATGCACAAATCACTCCAAAAACAACTTCAAGAGGGTAAATGAGAAGAGGAAACAACTATAACATGATTCTGAAAATAAATAAATAAATAAAGTGTAGTAATGATGGATTTTTATCTTGCACTAACTTTAATAACTTTTTTCTAATTTACTCTTTAAAACGACCACACCAAACGCCATAGACACAAATTATAATCACGAAGATGAAGTTGATTGATGCTGAAGAGGTGGAAAGATGACTGACGCTACAAAGGACAACCACACAGCAAAGTCTACAAAAAACAACTTTGACAACATGAACTTCAATGTAAACTGGGCACACTTGTCGCGCTGATTGACCTGGGCGTTATATTGACAAGTAAAATTCTGTTGGCGTAGCTGTGTCATAATTGTGGAGCTGTAGAGTCGCTAATAACGGGCTGCAAAAAGAACAGTTTGGCTTGAATGAAAGTGCTTTGTCTGAGTCAAAAGCCCAAACTTCAACAGGTGCAAACCAGAAGTTACACAATGGAACAGACTATAGGTGAAAAACACAAATTGTGTTTTGTAATTGGATGTGCTCTGAAAATAAAGTTTTGAAGTGACAGTATTGATTAGTTAGCCCATTAACCAGGTTGATGATTTGATTCCAACAACATGAGAATCTATTTTACCATCACCGTGTGGTTGACTAAGGAGAGAAATACATAAAAAAAAAAAAAATTAAAAAAAATTATATATATATATATATATATATATATATATATATATATATATATATATATATATATATATATATATATAATAAAAATTGTATTAAAAAAATTTTGTTTGATAAATGAAATAAAAATAAATAAATACTGATAAATAAAATAAATAAATAAATAAAATGCAATTCAATACAATTACATTAAAATAAGTTTTAAAAATTCAATTAAAAGTAAAATTGAAAATATATGAAAATGCAAACATGTTTGATAAATGCACTGTAAACAAATAAAAAAATACAACTAAATAAAATCGCCTTAAAATAAATAACACGTTTTACTAAAACAAAAGTACAAATGCTATTCCAGGATGGCAGACTGAAGTACAGACCATTTCCTTACATAGATTCACCTATATTGACTTCCATCTGGCCCTCATCAGAGTGTTCCCCTCTCTGTAGGTATAACCACACTTCAAACTGACATTGATTACCCACAATCCTTTGCAGTCGCTCGCTCTTTCAACCTCTCCCATCTGGTGGATAATTAAGATTTTTACATCATTTATATAGTTGGAGGTTATGGAAGTAAATGATTTGCATTATTGACAAGATGGTAGGGTGGGTATTATAAACTATTAACAGGAATTCTGGAGAAGTCTTCTCATTACAGTAAGGCTCTATTATATGCATTTTGGTAGGTATTTTTTTTACATAAATCTACATGACCTTTTGCTTAAAACTTTTTTCTTCTTATTTTTGTCATTTGAACAATAGAAACAATCATTTTCAACCTCCCTATGAGCCGCATTCAGATCCTCCAGTTGAGAATCACAATATCGTTAATCATAGGGTACTGCAGACAATACAAACTTTGAAAATGTGCCAGTCAAGGTTGATCAAATTCAAAAGTTTCAGCCAGTCAATCAAATCAAATGATTGTATTATTCTTATAAACGCTCTACTTATTACAATGATTAAACCACCCCCAGAGAAATATTGTCAGACAACCTTTTTTCCAAGGACTTATTGTAGTATAAAAAAAATGTATTTTTCTTTCTATCTTGTATGTTTGCAGCACTTTGGAAATTTTACCTAGCAGGATTGGGATTGTGTTGTCACAGCTCATAGAATTTTCCGTTAGCCTAATGATCCAATGAAGATTTTAAGATGCCAGACTTTCATTTGTATATTTTTTCACTAATACAGTATATCTCTGTGGACATTTGCTATATCTTGCCAGTAACGTAAAGTTTTAAACATTTGATTCCACGCTCTATAGGTTGGTAATTTGATTCCTTCTACATCGTATGTGTCTATCAATTGGATTTTTACCTGCGATGCAACAATCCAGACAAAATTAAAACAGCATTTTTGAATGCATGCATGTTTTTGATGAGGGAATAATTATATAACATGGTGAGAAGCTTAATTTTGCATAATATGTGTCCTAATATCTGTTATGGATTGTATACATTAAGTTACTGAGGATAGCAAACTAGCTGGAAGGTTAGTGGTTTGATGCCCTTGCCACTTCTATCCAAAGCAACATGCATGGTGTCATTGTGTTACTGGACAAGGCACTTCACAGCCTGCGCATCAATCTATTACGGCATACCGCTAGTGGGGACATACTTAGAGAAACCAAGTATTGATCCTCTCCTATACCTGATACAGACACATATAAGCACAGACAGCAGAAGCAGAATACATTACCTTAGTGGAGTGGTTTAGACATTTGACATAAGGAGTGGGGGCAGGACTGATCGAGCCCATTGGGTTTCTCAGCACATATAAAGTTGAATTTAAAGTCTGAATTTGTAAATGCTGAGGTGGTGGTTTCGCATCATTATGTTTTGGGGAAATAGACTGTGCAGATAGATGCCGATAAACAGCCTGTGAGTGGAACTGGAAAGTTAATGACATAAAAAAAACACATCAAGTTTGAAAAATGGATCAGTAAAATATATATAGAGAGAGATTGGAAGATATTTCTGGAGTGCACTGGTGAAAAGAAGATGGCTGAGGTGGCTGGGGGGTCTACTGCTGTGGGGGAGGGTGTACTTATTCATGGCTGGAGACTGGATTGGTCGGAGGTTGTTCCAACAATTCCAACTGGTTCTGGAAGTAAATTTTCCATTCATTTTTTCCCATAGACTTTTGGAAAAAGTCAAATACCAAGAGTTTAAAAGGTACAGCAGAGGTTAACAAGCTGTGTGGAGACTGCTGTCCATAAATGCATGTTTAGAAGGCAAAATTCTGTGAAATGTCTTAATAACTTATGATATACACACCTGGTTAGCCCTCAGCAAGTTTTCAAAATGTCAATATAGATTTTTTTTGGAAAATCTATAGGAAAAATCTATGGAAAATTTACTTCCGGAGCCAGAGGGAGGCAGTCTATGTAGTATGTCATTTAATTTGTTTCAATTTAATTATTTTGTAATTTTTGTCAAACAAGTGATTTGCAGCCACTACTATATTTTGGTTAAAAAAAAAAAACCTGGGAGTTAAAAAAAAGTTAAAAAGGAAATAACCTAAAATATATTTCTATGAACTGAAGCCAAAAGTTTAATAATGCGTAAAATTGCCCCATCGTTATTCCGACATTGTTCAGGATACTCTCGGGGAGGGGCGTGTCAGGTGGTCTCCTCTGCGCACTGGAGGTGATAGAAATGTCATAGGAGCTGACAGGAACCAATACACGCTGAATATAAAGCAGATATATAGGCCCTAAAAATCAATAATGTGTCAATATAACCCTGCGTATGTGCTACAACGAGTGACAGGGGAAGACAGGAGCAGAGCCAGAGGAGCGGAGGAGTGACGAGGATGGATAGGACGAGAATGCTTAGGTGATAAGGGGGCAGATGGAGATGGTTTGGACAGGTGCAGGAGGGAGAGTGGATACATCATGCTTTTTATGTAATTTTATGAAGTATTTGGCGAAAGTCACATAACCATGAACAGGCAGTAGAATATGGCAACAGCACCCTAACCATACAGATGTGATGCTATAATGTAATTCATAATGAACAAATAGGTGCTGAGAGTGATCCAGGCATTCAGGAAAATTAGATCTCCATGGAAACAACCCCTACTGCTGAAAAAGTTGTATAGTGCACATTTAGGTATTTGCTAAGCTTGAATCATTCTTAATAAACTGTTTGTTCAGGATTAAGAGTTTGGTAAAATACTTGATGATTTGATGAAGTTACTGTAGAATTTGCTGTAGCCAATCACAAAGTTCCATCTGACAATAAAGTACTTTTGTATGATATATTTGTAGGCTTATATTTTAGTATTTGAATAACCCAAAATGCACCACTTCTTTTGCCTGGGATCCAGAATACACACTTTTTCAATACTTTATGAGGATGTGAGTCTGGTCATCGGTGAATTTCCCGTGTTTTCAAATGGACGTGACAGGTGGATTAGCCAATCAGGGATATGCATAGTCCGTCTGTATTAAAAAAAATAAATACATTTTTTAAAAAGAAAAACATCATGGATTTCTGCAGAATCAATGAGCAAAGCACTAAACTCTGTTAATCTAAGGTGAGATAAATTAGATTTTATTTGTAAATCATAGGCGACAAATGAGCTCCTTCATTTCAGATGCGCCACTGGGAAAAAAACCCAGATCTGATTGGACGATCACAACCACTGGTATAAAAAATACAAACTGGATTTGGATGCTGGATTTTCTTTTTATTTTATACCTGAACAAGGATAAGAAAATAAATTAATGAGAGCACCAACTATTGCATAGCCAATTTTAACATTGACATTTATTTTTTTTCCAATCTGCAGACTAAATCCTTCTCATTTTTAATCCTTTGTTGTCTACATTTCACAATAACTGCATGGCTAAATATGAAATCACTCACAAGTTTGGATATTGTAGTCACTGTCTGGCCTGTATGATGAAATCTTTTTCTGCTTTCATTCATTGACAAAGAAACTCAAACTGACGCAGGTTCAGACTGTACACTGTGTTTCTCTTACACAATAGTCTTTTGTGATAGATTAATTGCATTATACACATTTTACATCTATATGCCCACAGGGAAATGGTGGTGGAACAAAACAGATTTGAAAATGGCACCCTTGCAGCATTTGTAATATTCTGAAGTGCACTGAAGAGGGATTTTGAAATGATAGTTTGAAAGAAAGCTTCGAAAATAAGAACAGTCTGTCATGGTACTTTTCATTATGACACCAACACACACACACACACACACAAACACACACGCTCTAATGACATTATGTAGCTAGGAGCAACTGGAAAGGCATCTGACAAATAAAAAAAATCTTGTAACAGTAATTTAAACTAAATAACATGAATCACAGATAGTGCTTCTTCCAGCACTCCATACATACATTCATGTAAACTAATGTTCACAGACAGAGAGGTAAGGAGGGAAGTATCGTGCCCAAGGACACAACAACAGTGTTCATTGGTGAGAGCAGGGATCGAGCCACTACAAATGTTTGACCAATGGGCCTATACTATAAAACACTTAAAGTAACTTTTCTGGTGGGGTGGGGGTCTGTCCCCTGCTTGTCTCGAATGTTCCACAGCTTTAAAACCATCTTTATAAGTGAGATTTCTATTGGTGTCTCTGTGGGATTGTCAAACCTTCTTGTAAAAGGCAAGGGAAGTTTATTTGTATAGCACAATTTGTACACAAAGTAATTAAAAGTGCTTTAGAGAATAAGACAGACATTAAAACCAGAATATAAACGAATGAAAACATAAATAATCATTATTAAAAGAGAAGAGGGCAGAATAAAAACCTTTCAGTCATATACACAACTAAACAGAACTGTTTTGAAACATTTAAACATTGTCAAAGTAGAGGCCTGTCTCACATCTTCAGGAAGACTGTTTCAGGTTTTAGCTGCACAAAACTGAAATGCTGATTCCCCATGTTTAGTCCTGACTCTGGGCACCAGCAGGAGGCCGGTCCCTGAAGTCCTCAAAGTGTGAGATGGTTCATGTGGCTCTAACATGTCAGAGATGTACTTTGGACCTAGGCCATGGAGAGACTTTACACAAGCAGAGCTGCTTTAAAGTCTATTCTCTGAGCCACATGAGCCAGTGCAGAGACCTGAGCACAGGACTTGGGCTCGTACTGCCTGGTTCTACTCAGGACCCAAGCTGTGTTCTGGATGTACTGTAAGGCAAACCTCCTCAGATCTCAAAACAGGGTTGGGCCCGATTAGTATGGGATGGGAGGCTGCTGGGAATATCAGGTGTCACTGTGGGGCGCCAGCAGCAAAACTGTTGTTGTGCCCTTGGGCAAAGCCCTTCACACGCCTATGAATGTGGTGCATGAGTGTTAGAGGTGGTCAGAGGGGCCAATGGTGCAGACTGGCAGCCTCGTTTCTGTCAGTTTACAGGAAGGCAGCTGTGGCTACAATAGTAGTTCACCAGCACTGAGTGTGAAGAAAATGTTATCTTGGCCTACATCATCAGAAGTATATAATACTCCCTATAACAAAAGCACCAGCCTCGTGTCTCCACTTACACATCTACAAAATGTGCGTTAGTTTCTTACAGAATGTGCAAGATACAGACTACTAACAGGTCATATACTTTCAACATCATGTCATTTCATGTTGTTAGGGGGCTGGGCCAGCTGTGACATACTCATCAGTGCTCACTAATTATGAATATCGCAGTCAGTCTAAGTGCTCTCTTCAAATTGGAGAAATGAATGAATTTTCCCACATTGTCATTACTGGTTTGTCACATTTGAATAATTTGCTCAAAAGTCACAGGTCCATTGTAGTAAAGGTGCAGAGGGCTTAGGTTTTGTGGAGAGTGGTCTCTTGCTGAGCTGAAGGAGAGAGAGGAAGGGTGTGAACGCAATGTGAATGATGAAAAATGTGAGTCAGCGGTGCCATTTTACGCTGATATGATGAAAAACAAAAATGTATGTTTGGCAAAAAGACATGAACAGTTTTGGAGAAATAAAAATAAAAGTGATGTGTCTTCACTTCAGATAATATTTGTTTACGCGTTGGTGTGACAGGCCAGCATGAAGTCAATTAAAATTTAGAAATGTGTAAATGTCCCGTCAGGAAGAAAATTGGCAGAAAATAGAACATGGAAATGTATTAAGAGAAAGTCAGCAATTGTTTTTATTCAAACTGTGAAGTCTGTTTTCTTCAAGGTGAAAAAGCAAGTTCTATTTTCAAAAAGTTTCAATGTAATTCAGCTTTTTTGAGTAAAGAAATTAACTTTTTTTTTTTAAACTAATATTAATTTTTTTTTTATTATTATTATTATATAACAAGTACAAACTTCAAATAACTTTGATATGTTTTGAAAAAAATAAATCTGAAAGTTTTAGTCATTTACAATTTTGAGGACTAGAGGACTGGAAATACAGCATTTGTGAAAAATGTCAAAAATATGGACTGTTCATTTTTATATGTATATTTTTTTCCATATTGGGCATTTTAGTCATTTTAAATATTAATTAAATATAAACTTATTTATAAAATGTTGATGGAGTTTGAAGGGCAAAAATCATGTAAGTGTATAACATATTATGTTTGCATCTGCTGTAGAGTTATAATCTATGGCACATTCATTCATATCAAAATTACTACACAGCACTGCTAATGTTGTGTATCGGTGTATCACTGATTAAGAAAATAACATTGGAGAACAAAGTGAGCACTGAGCAGTGGGTGTGGACCTGTAGTGGTAAAAATGGGGGTTGATCAGAGCGATGACGTCTTCATTGATTATAAAGATCACTCAAACATGCATGAATCACTCCAAAACAACTTTGAGAGGGAAAATGAGAAAGGAAATAACTATAACATGGTTAAAATCTCTAAAGAGTCAATTTTGCACAATAGGTTCACTTTAATAGCCCTAAAATGACACTACGCAAATATGTAAAATAATGCTTAGGCGGCCTTGTTCTGTGGCCGGTCATGAAGGTTAATTATTTTTGCCTGCAGACGGTCACATTGAGAGTGGATTGCTGATGCATTACAATAAATCTAGATCTTGTCTTGTCTCTAGAAAAAAAGAAAGACTTATTTTTGTATTGTATTCTATAATTAACATGTAAATTCCAGATCTAATTTCCAAATTTCCG